>NW_022475078.1:0-205686 GCF_009193445.1 Aspergillus pseudotamarii | reverse complement strand
AAAAAAAAAAAAAGGAGAAGAGCGACAGTAAGACAGAAACGCAGCTGCGAAACGCGCAATGGATGGCGAGATTCTAAATGATAGGAAGGATAGCCGATATCGTCCAATTCCACCGCATCGGCGCGAGACCAGCGATCAATGGCGCATAATATGGTAACTCCTCCGACCAGGGAGCTGGAGAGTTATTATCACAGGAAATCAAAATGCCTCAGAAACAAGTCAGTCCATGGCAATCCATAGTCGCCGGAGCCGCAGCTGGCGGTGCCGAAAGTCTTCTCACAGTAAAACTCCCTTAGCAATGCCAATTAGGTTGAAACCAAACGCTCACTATTACGCATTGACAGTATCCCACCGAATACTTGAAAACTCGGCAACAATTGCTGAACCCCAATGCCACAAAACAGTCTCCGGTACAGCTATTAACCGCTACTATCCGACAACATGGTGTTCGCCATCTGTACACGGGCAGCATGGCCTTTTGCGTCTCCAATGCATCTAAATCCGGGATTCGCTTTTTCGCCTTTGATAGTGCAAAGAAATGGATGCCTATGGACTCGTCCGGGAAGGTGACATCAACGGGAAACATGTGCGCAGGTCTGGTTGCAGGAGTCGCGGAAAGCGTACTCGTTGTCACTCCCGGGGAAACATTGAAGACCAAGATCATTGATGATCGAGCGGGCGCGAAGGTATACAAGTCGGCCAGCCATGCTGTTCGCACTATTCTATCGACTGAAGGCATATCTGGGTTATATCGTGGAACATTGCCCGTCACGCTGAAGCAATCATCCAACGCCATGGTGCGATTTACCAGCTACAACTTCTTCCTGCACCATCTCACGGCGCTTGCGAGTGCGGGCGCGGCTAATGGTGCACCTGTCTGGAGTACCGTGGTCGCCGGGGCCATGGCTGGGGTAGTGACTGTGTATGCAACAATGCCATTCGACACTATTAAGACGCGCCTACAAGCGTTGGACGGCTCTCAGCGATACCGAGGTTCCTTCCATTGTCTACGGTCAATCATCACTACAGAAGGTACTTGGGCGCTATGGAAGGGGACTACTCCTCGCCTCGCCCGGCTCAGTGTACGTCTCCCTATTTGATTCGTTCAGTTTCTACCGTCAACTTCTGACACCTGATTGTAGATCTCGGGCGCCATCAGTTTTGCGATATACGAGCGTGTGGTTCAGTGGACGAGATCGTTCCGTGGGTAGAGTGGCAGTCGGATAAATATTCAGTTATACTTCTTATCAACCAACGAGCTAGATACTTTTTCAATATTACTTCTAGGATACTATGTTACCCGGAGGGTTAAACATTTTCATCCTCTGACCCGTAGCGATATAGGTATATATAGTCGAATCACCTACTATGTTGCCCATGTAAATTTAATGATATAACACAAAACATAGACAGTGAGTGTGGACAAGAGCTTGTCACTGAGAGGCCAAAGTTGCTACCACACCAGAATTATCTGATCCTACATGGCATCATACCTATTCTCATTCACGATATCGTTGCAGTCAATTGCTTGGTCATTGACGGGGTTGTTGGATTCGGACCGCTACCGACAAGAAAGCAAACAATGCAAACTGCCAAGCCATTCCCCCCCGGATCTTCTTTCTGGTGCATACAGAATGCATGATGCTGGTTGCCGTTCCCCACATCCCCATGGTCTTGGGACAGAAAATCGTTGATTCATCTTGAATGGGTGTGTGACTCTCCAGTAAACCATATGGCACCCACGGAGGCCGACGCTGCCCAGCCAGCACCTTCGAAGAAGGTGCGGTTAGCCTGTCGTCGATGCCGCGCTAAACGTGTGAAGGCGAGTAATCTCCATTGCTGGACGGCCCCAGCTAACATTCTGCCAACTAGTGTGATGGAAGTATTCCAGCCTGTGGGAACTGTGCTCGTGCAGGTGTCCCGTGTGTTGATGTCGATGGCCGGAATAATGGTCTATCCATCCCACGAGAGTATGGGATTTTGGCATCCCACCCGGATAGACAATGGCTGACGATAATTCAGTTTCATCACACGATGTTACGCCAGGATTAACTGGCTTGAACAAAGACTGAAGGAGATCGACCCTCAGTTCGATATATCTCAAGGGCCCGCAGTCGACATGACTAGCGCGGATGAAACAACCACCCCTCATCGTCCTGCAATATCTACCAGCGGGACAGGTCAGGAGCATGCACATGCCCCGTCACCGGTACTCGAATCTGTTGATCGCCCCCTTGTGGAAGGTACCACGTCTTCCAAGCGCTCGTATTCTATGACAGAGGGGCCAGAGGTGGAACAGCCCATTTTCGTTGAGCTGGGCATGCTCTCCTTGCACTCCGATTCCCGACAGAAACATTATCTTGGATCGTCATCGGGTCTGCTTTTCACGAGACTGATTGGAATTGACAGCGAACGAAGTTCGACGGCGAGCCCAGAGTTTGTAACGACATCCTCCCGCAATGGTCATCGTCGCCGGTTGACCCCTGGTCGTAGCCAGTCACGCGAGGCCTACCAGGTTCTTTATGACCGATTAAGAGAGGTAACCGTGCAGAATGCCGCTGTAAATCTTCAGAACTTGGGGTGCTGATCGTGAGTAAGGAATTGCCATCACCCGAGGAAGCCAGTGCCTTGTTAGAGGTCTATTTCCAGGTGATCCACGTGGATCACCCATTTCTTCATCCGCACTCAATATGTAATGCGTATCGGGCCCTGAGAGACTGTGCAGAGCTCGGCTGCAATGGCCATGTCGGACTCAATGGCTGGATTGATACTATGAATCCTTTTTCCTACAATGGAAGATACGATGTCAGTGCCGGCAACGAAATCACCCCGATTTCTGTTTTCACAGCTACTTTCCATGTCTTTATGGTGTTCTCACTTGCGGCGACCGTTATGACCCGGAACAGAAGCTTTGATCACTCTCCAGATAAATATTATCGGATAGCCATGTCAGCTGCCTCGGAATGCTTTTGCAGCATCTCCGTCCCAGCTCTACAAGGCGTGCTGCTGCTAATGGTCCAGGGCTTGATTGGGCCTGCGGCTATCAACATCTGGACGCTCTCGTACATTGCGACGTCACATTGCATTGACTTGGGCCTCCATCGGGAGCCCGCAGACTACTCTGAACTCACCCCCACCGCATTGACAATTCGCCGCCTTATTTTCCATACAGTCTATTCTCTTGACCGGTACGTTGCTGTCCACCTCCACGCACCCTGTAAGGCACATGCTAAAATGCCTGGCATAGCTCCATATCAACAATCCAAGGAAGGCCCCTAGGTATCCGGGACGAGACCTTCGATGTAAGGTGGCCGAAGTTTGAGGAAATCCAAGATTTTACGTACCCAGCCGACCAGAGGAATGAACTCGATATACAACTACCACCACCAGAGACCGTGGCTTTGTGCATATATCGCTTCCGGATCGACTCTTACATCTCGGAAATAAAGCTTCTATTCTATAGGTTGCCAGCGCAAGGGGATGCCACGATCTGGCCCACGGATCTGGTTAGCATACAGCAGCGCATAAAGACTAAGCTAGATGATTGGCTAGCGGAGACCGCAAGTCTTCGGCCGACGTCGAGCATGCAGGACATCGAGGACGGAGAATTGAAATTTCACTGCGAACAACTTAAACTGGAATCGTTGTACCATTCGGCTATCACCCTTCTTTTCCAGCCATCCCAAGTCTTCCGATCGCCCTCAAGGAATGCTTTGATTCTCTGCTACCAAAGCTGTCGGAGGCGCTTACGGATATACAAATACCTCAACCATGAAGAAAAGCTGCACTATACTTGGCGTCATGTACATGGTATCTTCTCCTCTGGGGCCACCATTGTCTATTGCTTTTGGGCCTCGCGTGACCTTCTGGAAACGATACCATTCTCTGAAGCCCTGGGCGACCTGCGCACATGCTCTAACCTGCTCAGCGTTGGCAGCCAGTGGTGGCCCTCTCTTCGCAGAGGAAAGGACAGTTTTGATAACATGGTAGATCTCACAATCAAGCGATTGAGCCAGCTACAGGCTTTGTCTCAGCTGCAGTCCTCATCGCGGGCACAAAGACGACGGATAGTGCAATCAACCGATCCATCATCACTCGTGTCGAACATAGGGTCCATGCCGGATGTAGTTAACACGCAGATGGGGTTACCTGTTCTTGACCAACATCATGCGGTCGTATATGGCTCTGTCAGCTCTGTTGACGCCACAGCTGCAGCTGCAGACACTGTACGAACCGAGTCATACCCGGAACACCATTTTGAGAATGAGCCCGACTCATTTATTTCACAGATTAATGGCCTTCTCCCAGCCGATTCCGACGAATCTACTATTGACTCAGCTATGGAGGGCTTCTTGGTGGAATATTTACATGGTGACTGGGGCTGGGATCCGTTCTCTAGCAGCATGGTAAACCCGGAGTACCCATGATATGCGGAACCCTACAAACGGGCCAGATTTCTCTCAACTCAGCGGGGCTTATAGCTTAATGCTATACGAAGTACTTATTGTGCCATCTACCTACTTTCTCAATCGCTTAATCGTGGGGCCCATTTCTTCACCCCTTTCTAAACACAACCGGGTCTCCTCATCAATCTCATACCGCTCCTGACAGAGTCGCACGCATTCCTCCACCTTATCCGCCGGGACTGCCACCATACCGTCCACATCTCCCAGCAGGTAGTCTCCTGGGTTGATAACCACCTCTTCGCCAACCTCGCTATTCTCGTACGCGACGGGTACGTTCAGCTCTGATGACCTGGTGAAAGTATTTGATCCCAAGATGCTGATTCCCCGCGCGAAGAGACCCATATTCAATTCTTGATGCTCGTTGATATCTCGGAAGCGGCCGTCGATAACGACCCCAGCTGCACCTTGTTTCTTGGCGCGGGTGCTCATCAGGCCGCCCCAACACGCGCTGATCAATCCTTTTGGCTGCGAAACGAAGACGACGCTATCTCGAGGTATGTCATCGACGAAATGGCGTTTGGGGGAGGGCGCGGTTTTGTCGTTGGCATGGACCATGCGGACCGTGTAGGCAGGGCCAAAGATCTTCGCTTTCGGGCTCGGCGGCCCAGGAGAGAACATCTTCAATCCCGACAGATAGCCACCGCAGGGCACCTTAAGCTTGACTAGCGCATCACCTATCTTTCTCCATATTCAGTGAGCTTTTTCCATCCATGACATTCTCTAGAAAGCGTGTTTGGTGGTCAGTAGTTTAACTTACATCGCAGGATGTAAATTGTTGAAGAGCTCGGATGGCACTGGATCGGCTTGCCATATTGATTGGGTTTCGACCGAGGAATAAAGTTCACGTATCTATCGAAGAAAGGAATCGAGGCGAATCAGTGCAATACCACCGAGAGTGTGAGGGTTAAAGAAGCCTGGAAGGTGAAAACGCCGACGAGCGGAGGAATGCCGAGGGTTCGGAACAATCCGAAAGCTCGCTGATTGGTCCGGAGTACTCCAGAGAGCTCCAAAGCTCCTCCGATATTGTACACACCGGATCTCCAACTTGTCTTTATTTTTTCTCGTCTTCTTGATCCCCGCAGAAGTTTTGTTTCTTCTTCATGGTCTCACGGACTGGATGAGAAACATTGACAATGCAGCGCTTTCTATCCCCGGTTTTACGCACGGGACGACCGCAACCTCGTCTGGTCGGGGCGCCTGTCCGAAGGCTCGCCACCCAGAATAACTCAATCCCGGTGTGCACTTGACATTTTGAATATTGACGGAGGTTTCGTGCTGACTTCTGTTGGACCCTAGGTGTTTGGTGTCAATTATGGCGAGCAACTTAGTAACCTAGACGCAGTAAGGCAAGGCTCGACGCGCCCTCTGACATTAACCGAGAAGCTGCTGTACAGCCACTTGATCCCGAGCGATGATAAAGTATGGTCATTGCAAGAAATCGATCGGGGAAAGACGATTTTGGGATTGCGACCGGACCGTGTCGCCTGTCATGATGCTACCGCGACCATGGCCCTCCTACAGTTTATCAGTGCGGGCCTACCGCGAGTCGCCGTCCCAACGACGGTCCATGGTGACCATCTCATCATTTCCGAGAAGGGAGCGGAGCCAGATTTAAAGCGTGCACTTACAGAACATGCCGAGGTCTATGAATTCCTGAGCAGCGCCTCTAGAAAGTATGGAATCGGGTTTTGGAAACCCGGTTCTGGTATCATCCACACAGTGATCTTTGAAAACCACGCCGTGTATGTTTTCCCCGACATTGTTTAGAGAGATAGAGATGTCTATATAAGTACTAATTCATATGTGCTACCCTTAGACCTGGCGGCCTGATTATCGGTACGGATTCTCATACGCCGAATGCTGGCGGTTTGGCTATGATGGGCATTGGCGTTGGTGGCTCCGACGCAGTCGATGCGATGTCCGGAATGCCCTGGGAGTTGGTGACGCCTAATATCGTCGGAGTGCGCCTGACCGGCCAACTATCCGGGTGGGCATCCACAAAGGACATCATCTGCAAGCTCGCCGGCATCCTGACCGTTTCTGGAGGCAAGGGTCGCGTTATTGAGTTTTTCGGCCCTGGTACAGAAACTCTGGGGGCCACGGCCATGGCGACGATCTGTAACATGTCTGCGGAGATTGGCTCGACATCCTGTATATTTCCTTACACCACTGCGATGGAGCGATATCTTGCAGCAACGAAGCGGGCGTATGCAGCTCAGGCGGCCCAAGGGGTTAAACAGGCGTTGCTGCAAGCCGATGAAGGGTCGGAACAATATTATGATCAGATTATCGAGATCGACCTGAGCACGCTCGAACCACACGTCAATGGGCCGTACACCCCTGATCTTGCCCACCCCATCTCTGAATTACGAAAGGCAGCCTCCCAGAGTGAATGGCCCATTAACCTCAGCCATGCGATGGTTGGAAGCTGCACTAACAGCTCCTATGAAGACCTTGATAAGACGCGACAGCTCGTCGCACAAGCGCGTGATGCTGGGCTACTAAAATTCAAAACACCCTTCCTTGTCGCACCTGGCAGTGAGCAAATCCGCGCCACGGCTGAGGCAGATGGTATCCTCGAAGAGCTGCAAAAGGCCGGTGCCGTTGTGCTGAGCAGCTCTTGTGGGCCCTGCGTTGGGTCGTGGGACCGCAAGGATGTTGATGTACGGGGCAAGGAAAAGAACTCGGTGGTATCCAGCTTTAACCGGAATTTTGTGGGCCGGCATGATAGCAATCCAGCGACTCATTCATTTGTCACATCGCCTGAGTTAGTTACTGCTTTCGCTTACGCTGGCCGGCTCGACTTCAACCCGTTAACGGACAGTATTGCTGTCGAGGGAAGGAATTCCTTCCAATTCAAAGCTCCTATGAATCGGGAACTTCCAGCAGATTTTGTTACAGGGGAAGAGACTTTCCAAGAGCCTCCAGCCGACAGTTCAGCACTGTCCGTGATTATCGACCCGCACTCCGACCGTCTGCAGCTGTTGACCCCATTTGCACCATGGCAGTCCGGGTGTGCCACTGACATGGAGCTGCTGATGAAAGTGAAGGGCAAGTGCACCACCGATCACATCTCCCCAGCAGGCCCTTGGTATAAATACCGGGGTCACCTAGAGAATATCAGCAACAACATGCTCACCACCGCATCCAACGCGTTCCTCCCTGGCAACGATCCGCAGATGCTCGGCCACACTCGCAACCCGATTACATCGGACCTTGAGGTTGTTCCCCAGGTGGCTCGTGACCTCCAAAACCGCGGCATCCGGTGGTGCATTGTCGGGGACTTCAACTACGGTGAAGGAAGCTCACGCGAACACGCTGCCCTGGAACCTCGTTATCTCGGAGGGGTGGCCGTAATTGCTCGCTCCTTTGCGCGGATACACGAGACTAACCTGAAAAAGCAAGGGATGTTACCTCTTACCTTCGCCGACGCTTTGGACTATGATCGGATCATGGAAGGCGATCGCATTACATTAATTGGGGTCGAGGATGGTGAATTAGTTCCCGGTCGGCAGGTTACCATGCGCGTCACTCCTCGAGAGGGACCGTCCTGGAATGCGCAGTTGAACCACAGCTATCATGCCGGCCAGCTGCACTGGCTGCGAGCTGGCAGTGCGTTGAACCATATCAAGAATACCGCCCTCGCCAAGTAGAGGAGAGAGTTTGTCTTGGTTATATATGTCACTATAGATCTCACACTTGTATATAGTCTAACGGCGTTAATTGAAATGATATGATGTTAAGAATATTAGCCTCCACCGTTCCCATGCCCTAATGTCTCTCAGCCCGTCAACGTTTCGCCTTTTCTACAACACAGTGATAATAATCGTGATAGTGTTAAAGATAAACAGAAGAAGGGACAAGGCGCCCACTCCCGAGATGGGGATAAAGCGTATACCCACCATGCTATCTCAAGTTTCAGGTTAGGATTACAAAAGGAAGTCTCTCATTGGCAATGGATCATGTGGGGTAGTTTAGAATAAGCCTTTTCCACCCCGGAACACTCCTCCCGGAGCTCTCCAGACTCCACGCGGTCGGCGCAAAAGTCCCAGTGGATACGATGGAGAAATGCAATCTGGGGTATCTCGGTGTAATCCACCCTGGCTGAGTGGTCAGACTCGTCAGTGTGAGGACAAGCCCGTCTGTGGAGAATTTCACTACTGACTTGCCACCTCCACACCGAGTCTGCCAGGCGATACTCGACGACGACACTGAGAAATGAGGCTTGGACCCCGCGCAAACATGCTCTACAGTTGAAGGGTACTTAGGGTTGAGGATTTTCCAGTCTCCTGGTACCCTACCCTGCACTGGGATCTCTACTGGCCATTGGGAATATTGTCCGTCCGCTCTCAGAATCCTCCACTGTTTGTTTTTCCATTGTGTCGTGTCTCTCTGCACACTCTATCTAAGAGACATGGGTGCTGCAGGTGGTGGCTTCTCCCGGGATGCCGTGAAGCAGATTCCCGCCGAAGCCAAAAGGCTGTATATCTGGCTTGCCGTGATTTGGTCCAGCTACTGTGGTGGCCTGCATGGATTCAATACATCTAACATATCCGGGGCGATGAGCCTGGATCCCTTTGTCCGGGATTTTCACTGGACAGATCTGAGCGACGCTGAAGTATCAAATAACAGTGGCTGGGCGGTCTCCTCCATGCTCCTGGTATGTCTCCTGTAATCCCTACATCTTCGAATCTGTGGAAGCGCTGACAGAAATAGGGGCAAGTGGCAGGAATCCTTATATCAGGACCTCTGGGTGAACGGCGTGGGCGGAAACCCGTTATCATGGCCGCTGCCATTTTCTATACCATTGGTGCACTACTAATGTGCGGGAATGTTGGTTCGTTTGCAGAATTGCTCGTGGGAAGAATTCTTTCCGGTATAGGATCGGGATTCGGTATGACAGCCGGGCCAGTATACATTTCTGAAGTCGCCCCCCAGGAACTACGCGGTATGATGACAACATTCTATAATGTCAATATCATGGGTGGTGTGGCGGGAAGCTACTGGATCAACTACGCTTCACAGGGCGTTATCTCCTCCGAATCTAGCTGGCAGTGGCGTACTACTTTCGTCCTACAAGCTATTCCATCTGTTATTCTCTTTGTGGGCTATCCCTTCTTTCCGGAAAGCCCTCGATACCTTATGCTGCGTGGACGGGTGGAAGCTGCTCGCAGCAGTCTATCACGCCTCCGGGGAGGACTAGAGGAGCCCAACGATTACTTCACTCGGGAGTGGATCGAACTGCAAAGCAAAGTTGACACCACGGCGGAGGCATCTTCTCAATCAGCCCTCAAATCAACACTTTCTCTGTTAAAAACATGTGTCTACGATTCACCCACACGTCGTCTTTTGACCTTCGTCACGTTGATCCAGACCTTCTTCATCATGTCAGGAGGAAATTCCATTACTTACTACGCGCCAACAATTTTGAAATCAATTGGTCTTAACTCCACACAGGTTCTTCTGTTCACAGCTGTGTATGGACTTATCAAAGTGGTCTCCGTTTTCCTCTATGCCTTCTTCTTTACAGATCGATTTGGTAGGCGGCCACTTCTTCTCATTGGGTCCGCCATAAACACGGTCTGCTTGCTCTACCTCGCCGTCTATCTCGGAGTCGCCAATCTGTCAACTTCAGCTGCACCCTCGCCGGCCGCCTGGGTCAGTATCGTGGCAATCTGCCTCTTTGCTGTCGGGTACGCCATCGGCTGGGCGCCAGCTTTCTCCCTGACTGCGTCAGAGATCTGTCCCACACATCTGCGTGGCACCATCGTCATGATCACATTCACATACCAAAATCTGCTGAATTTTGGCATTACGAGAGGATTTCCTAATATGATTGTTTCGATGAAATCGTATGGGCCGTTTGCGCTCTTTACAGCGTTTACTGGGTGTGCCACTGTCTGGGTATTTTTTGCCTTCCCTGAATGTAAGGGACGCAGTATGGAGAGTGCCAATGCATTGTTCTCACTCCCCTGGTATAGAATCGGGTTTCAGAAGGTTCTGACACAGGGTGAGACAAGAGAAATTGATGATGAGGAGAAGGTTATCTCCATTCATGATGAGGATGTCCAGGCGAAGGACAAAGATATGAGGCCCTAAGGGATGGCTTTGGTCACAGGTATGGACAGACATGCGGTCGTAAGGATACAGTCATAGCTATAAAACTGAATTACACACACAGTACGATTAGTCTATATCTTCTAGTTGCTATTCTGCTTGTAGTTGTAGGATATCTCAGGAAGAAACGAGGAATAGACTAGTATAGGTTAATATTACTATTAGGTATACTAGGAGGAATTATATCTCTTTAAACATGGATCTGAGGTACGGCTAGAAAGTTCAAAATATTAGGGCAAGCTGTTTTATGCCCATTGTCGCCGGACTCAGCAAGCCATGCACCTTTTAGCGGACTGGTTGGTTATTCGTCCTGCAATTCTATTATCGCAACGGGCTCAGCACATCGTGCTAGTCTAAAAGATCATGGTGTACTGATCTGTATGAGACCTTGTCTAATTATATTAAGAGATCTAGGGCTTATGGACAGATGGCTAGCTATAACTTTATGTTATGCTCACAAATACTCTACCAAGTCAGCTCCGCGAAATCGAGTATTACTCTCTGCTTATTGGCTTAAGCACATTAGTCGGTCGTTATAGATATCTTCTAATATTAAATGAACAAATGAATACAAATAAGGGTTATGTAGATAACTTCAAATAGCATGGGGAGGTTCTAGACAAGCTGGATAAATATCAGAACCACTGGATGACATGCTTAATCAACTACAAACATCCCTAACAATCATTCTTACGGACAATCACATTCCAGTTGTCTGCATAGAAAGCCTGTCCACCAACATAAGAGCCCAGCGTCCCCTCCTCCCAGTGATAGCACCAGTGCAGGAGTTTCTCCGCACCGTTGGCAATTTCGGCGAACGAGTCCAGCGTTTTCGACTCAGTGTTCTAAATCTCATTAGTGCTCCATTTCGCCAACAATGTCATAATCAATTCACGTACATCATTACACCACCAAATCGCTGCGTTGTAAGAACAGCTAACTCGGCCACAATTGCCCGGGCCTGGTCCATTTACAGGCTTGCCGGGGACGCCCTGAAGGTATTCAATGCCTTGACTAATGGAGGCAGACGGAACGGGAGTGAAGGGCTCGCCGCAGTAATAGCCTGTAGGGTCTGCCCGCTTCATGAGAGATTGCTTTGCTTTCCCTCGGGCTCGAATTTGTTCTTCAGCACTTGGGTTTTGCTTTGAAAGCTCAGCGACAACATCTTCGACGGTGCCTTTGACATTGATGGGCTCGCCTGACTCTGTCAGTTGGACGCTCCATTCCAGGTCCTCGACGCCATATCCTGGAGGGCCCTGTGAGGAGCTTTCGACTGGACCCTAATAGCTAGTTAGTTGTAATTTCACGCTTCCATGGAGATGAAGGCTTACAGCCGCCACTGAACAGGCAAGGAGTACTGCAATCAAGCCGGTGTACTTCATATTGGAAAGAATAATGGTGTGAAACGTTTGTTGGAGCAATAGCCTTGATTTCTGTTCAGAAGAAAATGAATAGAATGGATGATACGAACTCATCTCTATTTATCTCTTCCCTGGACCCCCACCCCTTCGGTATCTCGCGGATTCATAATTTCAGATTCTTACAAACATTAACACCTTGGGAGTGAACTATTTCTTTCACCTTAGCTCTGCCCCCTTTCTGCGCGGATTGAAACAAAACTGACTATCCTAGTTAAGGGTTCATTCCATCACTGTTGGCGCACTGTTCGAGTCAATTGGTGGGTTTATTCGAATATTTCTCTAGTTATTCAGTAAATAGATTAAAGTGGGGTCCATTTGTTGCTAGGGCTGGAGGTGCATCTATGTGCATATACGCACCCAGAAGTGGATATGCAGTGAGATAGATAGCGTGCTAACTCATAAGCTTAGCCTCTTGGCATTTATGCTTAAGACTCGCTAATCTATGCACAAACGCAGCAGGTATGAAGAATCTCGAGGCTTGTCTTGCCAAGTATGCTGCTCTCTCGATTTATTATAATTTATTACTTCCAATAGAGATTATTTAAGTAGAAATAGGTATTTGAAGAGTGGCCTAGATATCAATGCATATTACTCCATATCTAGCCCTAGTTCTACTACAGTGTTGCCCACCAAGAATAGTATAATGCTAGCTTCGCTTCGCTCCGCTGCGCAATTAGTTTAGGGGCGGAGACCATGAGATGGCAATGTAACATCATGAATCCTTCCGTCTCGCCTATGCTAGACTTAGCGCCGTTTGGTTGAAAAGTGCATTCCCTCTTGCCGAGCAGGGTGGCAGTTGCCTGGGAATGGCTCCATTGGGAACCATAGTGCTATAGAGACCTACACCATACCCCAATATTCTCCGGAAGGATGACTTGTGTCTCACTCGTATGATTCAATAATGCCTTCAAGTTGCATATACGCCATTTTCGCCCCAATATGTCATTTTATCAAGGACTATTGATGCATGCGGGCTCGGGGCTCGGGGTTCAGTGACTCAACTGCAGTGGTAGTTCGTAATTGCCAGGCCAATCAACATCTCTCCATGATACATGCTCAACTATAGATCGATCCGGTGAAGGTTCAAGATTGAAAAACGATATACCAGAGGACCCTCTACCGGCCATGTGATTCTATACCATGTCCGCACCAGCATTATGGAATCCTGGCCTAGTGGCACAAGTAGCCGACATGCTCTGTTTGGAGCTCGGTCAAAGCCCGAGTTTGACAAGTATAAGAGTCGGATGTTTGCCTCGCTTCCTTATGGGTGCTTCAGGTTCAACATTCTCTAAGTCAACCAGATCCCCAGTACTTCACCATGCGTCCCACCTTCGCCATTGTCATCGCCACCTTCTTGTCTCTTGGGGTACTTAGCCGCTGTCTTGACATAAGTCTCGAGTCCAACCTGACTGACCTTCCTCCTTAGGCACAAGCCCTGGAAGCTCCAATTGAGGGCTACGGCGTTGAAGACTTTGAATGGGAAGTCGAATATTCACCCGGTAACAAGCTCCGCCTCCGGGGAACAGTTGAAGAAGTCACCAACCATGTCCGTTCCCTCAACCCCAACTACAAAGGGAGTGAACTGCAGACCGAGACACGCAACGATACGGACGCCTTGACGGGCTCCCTGGAGAAGCGCTACGACGAGGAGAGCTTGATTTGCTACCCGAATGGGTGGGGCGCTGCAGATGGAAACAAGGTTCAGGAGGGAATTGAATACCTGAAAAACGACGTTGCTGGCAAGCCTACAAACGGGCCTGGACCTGGAAACTGTGGCCGAGTGAGTTGCAGTTATAACAATGCTATTTGGTGGTGCAATGATAACGTCAGTGTCCCCTTTGGCCGTCTATGACGGGTACCTAGGTTACTAGCCAGAAGCTAACTAATTTTTCGTGTAGACCGAAAGCAAAACTCTGGACTCTTTCCGAGAGATTGGTCTTGCTGCGGAGGAAATCTGCAACAGGTGCTGGATGTCTGCTCTTAGTAGCGATTCAGGCTTCGAGAATCTTTGTGCTGGTCAGATGTTCATGAAGGACAAGTGGAATGTGATTGTACGGGATGCGAAGTGTTAGTTTGCCCATGTCTCTAGACTTGACGAGACCCTCATTGGGTGCCTAGAATTTAGTTCTTGAATGTAAAGTGAGTTGGTATCTTGGAAGAGCTTGAAGATTAAAGCGATACCACGTCCGTCTTTCCAGCTTGTATATTTGTGGACTATAGACCTGTGTCCGAATGATAGGGGTATTGTGGTATGTGTCGGTGGAATAGTTTGTAGGGAGCTAATTAGCTGGAACCCCTTGCGCTTGCCATAAGATTTCTCGTGATTGAAAGCCAGGGCAAGAACGGGAAGCATATGGATCTGCTATTCGGGTAAGTGTCATCCTTCGATTACACGACATTATGCCAACACAGACGCCAATTTGGCTACCTTTCCGCAGAAATACATATGATGGTTACTTGAACGAGAGACTCAGCTTTATGGGACTGGTAGTTCAATCATAGGCCAACCAGTCGATCCAAAAATGGCCAGGGGTCAAATCATGTAAGAATTTGGAAGCTGGGTTTTACTTTGGAGTTGGGCAGGTGTAACGATCATGAAGGCTTAAACGAAGCGCCCTGTATCTTCGAAGTCTTCTCTTGATTAGACACAACCTATCACGACGACTAGTGTTCAGGTCTTAGTATGTATTCTACCTTATCTTGGATTGTTCATATTGAGTGCTGGAATAACTTACCGATGTCCCGCTTCAAAAGCCGTTTCTGATGAAACGAGCTTGAGAATGAATGTAGTGGACAGGATGATTAACTTCTGGGATAGTGAATCTGTACGATTTTGATATTCTTTGATAGTGTGACTGTGGAGCTTTCTAGATGGAGAGCTGGCTCCTGGGTAATAAAGCACCTTTCTGTGCGAGGATATCATTTAGGCAGCCTGTACCTCGTCTATCAGCCGTTTCTACACACCTTTCCAGTGGGTGAAAAAGGCTCATTCCAAGCAACTTCATTAGACGAATGTGTGGGCATATGTCCTCGCCTGGAGCAGATACGTGAAACTGTGAGAGACTAAACAGGAATTAACCAACTTACAGGTATGAGCAAAACGCCAGATGCGTCCCCTCGAAGGTGCATATTTTATGAAGTAGGCATCTACATTATGAACGTTCTGTAAGACCTCCCAAATGTGTAGCTCGATACATACTACGTTAGATGTATGCGCCTAAAAACAGAGGTCCGTGCTACTTGTAACAGGTATACTTCTTCATAACAAGGCTACACAGCGTACTCTGTTATTTAAGCATGGAACCGTAAAGAGACTATAGTCGAGTCAAATACCTTTTGAAAAAACTTTAAATTGATCTTCTCTTGGAGGAGTCTGGTCTCTACTGTATTAGAGGATAAATCATCCAGCTGAAATGACCTCTAACGACTCCGTCCCATCCTGAAGCATGCCACATGGTGTTCCGTTGACCTCTCAGTCTAGGTCTGATCCAAACAGTCCTTCCAGAGATTTGGCTTACTGATGCTTAGACCTCACGTCTTGCAAGTTGCGCTAGAGATGGTTCAGGCTAAAAATAGTTATGTTGTTGGTTGAACTATAATAGCTGAGGTAGTGTTAGGTTCGCGGCTCGTGGTTTCTTCAATTAATATTATATCATGGTGCTAATGGAATCAATCATATCCAATTGTTATCACAATTCTACTAGGTGTTAACTATCTGTCAACCGTATAATAAGACTCTCATCAAGAACGGTTAAACGACCACAAGCCTACTCAGAGGTTACCTGACCTATGATCAGTATTAGGCCACGTAGACACTTAGATAGGAGGAATCAGATTTAAATGTCCGTTAATTTGATAGGCCTAGTTTACTAGGTAATACCGAATATCTCCGATTCAACAGATATGAACAGTTATGCAGTTGTAAGGATACGCTTATAGCTATAAAATCAAATTAGACGTTCCTTATATCTTCTTATTACTATTCTACTTGTAGTGATAGAATATTTCAGAAGTGAGGAATAAGTGAGACTAGTCTAATACTGCTAATCAGTATATTAGGATAGATTGTATCTCTTTGAATATAAGTCTTAAGCAAAGATAGAAAGTTTAAAATGTCAGGGTAAGCTGCTTTATGCTTATTGCAGCCGGACTCGGTAAGCTGTGCACCTCTTGGCGGACTGGTCTGTCATTGGCCCCAGAGTTCGGTGATCTCGCAACACGCTTAGTACACATCAAGTCATTCTGAGAGATCGTGACTAATTATAGGTGAACCTATCTGTGGGTTAACAACCTAGATCTTTATCGCTAAGTGGCTCTTCGCATCATTTAATCCAAGGGGAACGGAAGCACACAATCCTTCACCTATTTAAAACTGTAAAGATGCACCCGGAGGAGTACAACAGCAATAACGGCTAGTATGTGTTCAAAAGCAGTGTGTACTCGGCTCTGGACGAGCAGTTACGATGAGCAGGCGGAACTAGGGTCACTTCAGGGTATTTGCAGCTGAAGATCGTCGCGTTGACGTCGTTAGTACTGATGGCCAAAGGACCATTTTAGTATGGGGCTAAGACTGGGTTGTCGTACAGTCTTTAATTACATTACTTCTTTTTATGGAGTACTTAAAATCAGTTCATGTCATGGTCAATTTCCTATGTCACCTCTCCCTGGCCACTTTATAAATAAAAATGCCTGTGTAACTGAAGACGCTAGGTCTTAGGAGCCGAGAAAATGCGCCTGCTACTGAACCTCTCACTTGAACTGGAATAGGGAAAGCCAGCACCAAGAGAGAACGATGCTAAGGCCCCGGGGAGCTTTAAGAAAAGCCTGGATCTGTACATTCGAGAGTGATGTTGCCGACACAGAACTCATTTCTTTCGTTGTACATGTCCAACGTTAAAGTTGACTCTACCACACGTCCTTTGAACCTACAGAAGAATTACTTCAGCTTCAGTCTTATAATGATGGAAATTTAGGAACGGAGACACTTACCAATAGTAAGACTCCTGTGCCTGATTCTGAAGGAACTCAATCTCCTTCTCTCCGGTGTTCAGCTTTCTCAACCCATTCAGAGTCCCGACGTGGATCGAGTTTGCCTTCTTTTTTCCGTAGGCATCCTGAGTCCACTGCCAGGTTGCGACTACCGGCCCGTCTATGCTCTCGGTGTCCTCATCAAAGATCACAGTAATGATCTCATCTTGGCAATAACTCTCGTAGTTGATCTTGCCAGTGTATACAAGCATTTTGGCTGTGTTATGGAGCACGGTGACTGGGGGTTGCCGTCAGATGAGTGGTGGATAGGTAGTATCTGGTAGACTCACGGAGACTGATATGAAGAGAGGATAAATGCTCAGTGCTTGAAGCGAGCCGGAGTTTTGTACTTCACTGGATCTGGAGCATAACACCTGCTAGTGGACTGGGAGAGCCGACGGTATTTATGTCTTTGGCACCTTACCCACGGCCATCCTTCACATCATGATCGCTGGAGTGGTTTAGATATTGGCGACTCGCTCAATGAGGGGCTGTGTGGCTAGAGCTGACGAGATCGGCAGCTGGGAACCAATTGTACCTCCCACACCTCGTTTGCTCAACGGAGTTATTGCTCCGCCATGGAGGTGCGAGCCCACAGACTCCTCCCAGCTGAGGCAGTGCCCCTCATGTTGTGGAATCACGTAGACAGTTTAGGTCCAGATCGGCTTGAGCTCAGCTCGCCACTGCCGAGTAGGGTTGGATTAAATTGAGTGATCATGCAGATCATTTCCGAAATATCGTAGCCGATCTAATCAGGACCCACCCGATCTTTTGGTACGTACCCTGTTGAAGCAGGGCGAGCCAGCCACGCTGGAATCTCCCCAAAGTTTATTCAAATTATATAGACAATGTAATTGGTTCTTTCTGTTCATATTATTTCAACAGTCTCAGTTGCCTTTCAGGCAGTTCGCTACCGTCGAAATCAATGCTCTAAACGGTGCATACATGGTCTTCTGCTCTCCACTTCCTTCTCCCTCTCGTTGTTTTATGTTGATTACCTCTTGACTCTCATTATCACGAAATAAAGTGTCGTTGATCAACCTAGCTATATACCTGGAGATCCTAATACGACTAAATTCTATAGCCTAAGAACGTCTCCAACTTGCCCTACATAGCTGGCGTCTCAGGAATCGCTACAATATCACGCAGCTTTGAGCGACTTCCCCATTCACACGTTTTAGATTCTTGCCGTGGTATCTCAGAAAAAAGGGCAACCTATGTTCATTAACATCTCTATGGTCCTAATATCGACTACCGGGGTCTGACATTTTCGTTAACACACCTTGTCACATGTATGTAACACTCTTGTTAAGATCCACGCTTGATCCAGAACAACCCATTTCCCCGGTGGTCAGGATGCTACTACCTTTCTCGTCCCATTTCGCCGTAGAGTGTCCAGCTTTTTGGAAGGTTTGTCACAACAGGCAGTCACGCTGTGCGAGAAAAAAAAAAAAAGCCAAGCTCGATCCACGGTCCACTCAGACCATGCGGCTGACACCACATACTTGGTCAAATGAATTCCCCCTACAATATTCTGTGTAGGTATTAGCGCACTGGGTGAAATACTCTAGGCTGGTCGCTCAGGTTACAAGTCTCGCGAGGGTGGCTAAGTGTTTATACAAGGGACCCTTATGACTTCACGATTTCCTCATGAGGCACCTTTGATGGGAAAAGCATGATGCAAAGATGTCATGTGATAGGGATGATTGCTCTCTTCTGTCCGACAAACCTCATCCTTCTCAGCTGCTAAAACCAAATATCACAATACCACCTAGTATACACTAGGTATTACGTATTACAAAACAACGGATAGTCTTCAATTTCGCTTTGATTTTCAAGATGGCTGAACAGCCCCAACCTACCATCAAAACGAGGTTTCTCATCATCTCAGACACCCACGGCCGCAACTCCATACCATCATTGAATGAGCCGGCAGATGTGGCCATCCACTGCGGCGATCTCACGATGGGGTCCACCTTGCAAGAATTCAAAGCTGCCATCAACCTCCTGAAGCAGATCAACGCCCCGCTCAAACTAGTCATCGCAGGCAATCACGACTTTACACTCGACCCCCTTGCGTTTGAGAACAAAATCCGCGAAGCCCAGAGACTGCAAGATATCGACCCACTGCTAATCGAGAAAGAGTATGGCTACTGTGGGCAGGTTCGAGAACTATTGGACCATATAGACGTGAAGGAGAAAAGCGGTATCCGACTTTTGGATGAAGGGACCCACTACTTGACCCTTCCCAACGGCGCGTCCTTAACAGTATATGCCAGTCCGTACACACCATCGTTTGGGGAATGGGGGTTTCAGTATAGCTCACATGAATGTCACGAGTTTGCAATCGGAAATGTTGACCTGGTTATGACGCATGGCCCGCCTCGAGGCGTCCTGGACAATACCATCTCTGGCCGGCGGGCAGGTTGTGAGCATCTCTTTGCAAGGGTTGCTCTATCTAAACCGCGAATGCATTGCTTTGGACACATTCATGGAAGCTGGGGAGCCAAACTGGTTGCATGGCGCAACACGATTAGTGAGAAACCGTCCCATCTGACTGATATCGACAACGGCCGATCAACGGTAATCGAGAAGCTCTCCAATATCAAGGCGAGTGCTCCCCGACCATCTTATATAACCAGTCACTGTGCTGATGATGCAAATCCCCTTCAACATGGGCGTCACACTCTGTTTGTCAATGCTGCTATCGAAGGCTCCGATGACTTTCCCTCCCACCCTGCATGGCTCATTGACTTAGGCCTCCAAAGAGCCCTTTGACCTGCCAACCATGTACTTTCCCTACCATTAGTCACATCTAATTGAAAACCACCATTGCATCTCTCTCACTCAACACACCCAGCAAAGCCAGCTGGTCAGTCCTTCCTAGCAAAGAGCCCCCCAGCCTCGGCGATATACGCCCGCCCTTCATTACCAAGGTCTGGAAGGATATGCTCGCCTCTGGCCACCTCTGACAATAACCACTGGAAATCTACATCATCCCCAAACTTCACACGGTCGATAAACGACAATGACCTGTAGTAGTAATAGGTCCGATACGGAGGCTACTGACCCTTCAAGAAAGCGCTCCGCCTTATAGATGCAGCCAATAGGGTCATCACCAATTTGGATCAGATCGATCCGGACCAGGAATCCCTTGTGGGCGTTAAAGCAAATCGTGCCATCGGGCTCCATGGATGAACTCAGGGGTGCCGACCGTGACACCCGTCCATATGTTTAAGAGGACATTAATTGGGGCCCCAACATCTACATCCTCAGTGTATTCCTGGGCCAGCCATCACGTGCGGTCTACCAGCAAGGTCCACCATGGGGATGATACACGATATGGGCGGCGGAGATTACGCGCGTGATGTAGTCGAGCGTACCAGACAGCCATAGGCGAGACATCGCGAAAGGCATCGCGTATGAGTGCTGCCAATAAGCCGGTCTGAGGCTTCGATTGGACTGCAGGGCGCAACAGCTACCGGCGGGTAACGGGGAGGGGCAGAGGGCTGAGTTATTGAAGGCTCCATTAGATGTGACAGAGGTGTGGCTAAAGGTGTATGGAAATACATAGTGATCTGGATTTAGAAGGACCGCGGTCTAAGTAACTAGCAAAATAAATAGTCTAATGAGTAATTGGGGTGGTCCTTTTAGCATCCCCTCCCAAGTCTTACCTCTTCTGCATTGAAATCTGCCAGACTAGTTGCATCTGGCTTGATCTGCTGAGGTGTGGGCTTTGCCACCTTGGCGAGAGCTGGTTCACCTTCCTTGCAAAGGTCGATGGATTGCCGAACATTCTGTGCTATTGCAAATCTATGGATGATGTTGACTCATTGTTTCCAATCACTGGGGCCTGGGAGGCTGGTCCTGAAAGAGGCTTTCAGATCCGTTGGATCCCTTGTTGGCGATAGCAAACAGCGGAAGCCGGTGAATAGCGTCAAAGGTACGGAAATCCGCCTGATCATCTTTCTGATCACAACGGCATGCAGCGTGGAACGGGATATAACTGCGTGCAATGAAGTCTGGGCCAAACCGAGCTCATAACCGTCATGCTATGATGATCTGTTGCTCTGGTCAATTGAAGAGTCTTGATTTTCTATCTAAAAGAGAGACGAAAGTCGGCCTCTTATACTCATGTTCAGTCATAAGCAGCAAAGACAATCTGTAGGTAGGTAGCTGTGCAGCCTTGTGCTAGTGTTGATCGCGCTATCCGTGATACCGTTCACGATGCCTGATCTTGACAATACTTGAAGAAACGTACATTAGGAGAAACAGATTTCAAAGAGACGAGCAACTAAGATTTGCTTGCGCATAGTCGAAAGCATCCAGATACCCAATCAACTGGACCACGGCGGCGCATACCACCAGAATGTGGAAGATCGAATGGGAGCCCCATAGGTCGAATTTGCCAGGATATCGACTTTCGGGAAACCTGGTCTTCGGAACCACGTGTGTTAGGGTTGATTTCTGTCTCGTGCGCCAAATTAGGAGACTCACTGCATAAAATGAAGTCCCAGATAGAAGGAAGCCTGCTTTTGCCAGAGTATAGGGAAAAGCCTTTCTCATCATCTGCGACACGCCAAACACATTGAGTCCATGGATCAAGGGCGCAACACCGGACAAGCCAGTCGCCACGAACATCAATGCTCGGAAGAGGCGATAGTTTCGGCCCTGGAACTTGGGATGCATTGTCATGAAGATGGTCAACGTCCCGAAAACTCCAATCTATCAAGCGAGGAAAGAAGAGTGTTAGGCTCAAGTGGTAGGTTTGAAAGAAGCAAAACAAAACAGTGCACCAAGAGATTCACTAACCATAGACCAGTAGATATTGCGGGGCAAAGGTTCACACCAGAAAACCATATATATTCCCAAGATAAGGTCACCCAGTATGAAGATCACTATGCCCAGCATGTCGAGTCGCAGGCAGAGATGTTCTACGTGTTTGGAGTGGTTCATCAAAGTGTGGTACGTCGCTGACAACGACAGGCACGTGACGGCCGTCACCATGAAGATGGAGAAAGCAATGAAATCGGCACCAGTGACCCCGGAGTATCTGCTGGCAAGGTACTGCTGGATATACCACTCGCCGAGTAGGAAGAAAACCGCCGGGATGAGATGGGAATAGATATTGACTGACTCGTTGTGAAGATACGACCAACTGCAGAACGAAGCGTGAGCCGAGCCTGAGATAGGCCGATAGCCATGCAGAATCCACTGGTTGGATTCCCGTCGGAACCATTCGGGCATCTCATCGAACGAGAGAAGAACTGGGCGTCCCGCCTTGCCGGCCTCGGATGCGGTGTCGCTGATGGATTCCATCCCCTCTAGCGGTTGCAAGGCCGGAACTCGAAGACGGGGAGCGGATGCCATTTACTGTCGTGCCAGATGATAATGTAATGCTGGGGGCAGGGGGCAGATGAGCGTAAGTGGAAATACAAGGTGAAGAAAGGGGTGTCCCTCTTGCTTTGTTTCTCGCACTACTGCCCTTTTGTTCGATTACTCTTGCTAAGCGCCAGCCTTGTTCGCCCCGTTAAGAGTCCCACATAGACCAATTAGGCACGACACATTCAACGCCACGATCGTCCAGGAAGAGGGATTTAGCAGGATGTAAACAGAAATCAAGAGGCGGTCAGGCTAGAAGATAGCATCGAAATACTTGTGGATAATCTCTGGCAACAGCCTAGACCCGCATTGGTCTTAATTTAATTCACTTCATGACCCAAGTGCTGTCCACGACCCTGTCACGTGATTGCACTACCCTAACAAGCCACCCTTTCTGATTTAATGTTTGCGGACCGGACCTTTTTTAGCGTACGGCAGCCCGGCGGCTCGCGTGAGAGAGACAAGAACAAGCGGGAACCAACCAAATCAAATGGTGCGAATCAGGATAGTTAGCCTCAAATTGTGCAATTAGTCCTCGCGACAAAAGCGACGAATCTGTTTATATCCTATCAGGCACTGTCCCAGGTGCTCGTGCGTGCTCGTGCTGCTCTCCAAATCCTTCGACCGGAAATTAGCTGACTACGGGTTGTGCGCCTGCTAGTGGTTGTGCGAGAGTGTCCAATGCTGTACTAGCTTGCAAATATTGACTAGGATCTCCGAGACTGTGGTTGGATACATTCTAAGCTATCTATATTACGGGGTATTACGAAATTAGGGTATAAGTTATTTACACACACAGGCTAAACGAAGGAAAATAAAAACAAAAAAACAAAGAAGGGAGAAAAAGAGAAAGGCAAAACACCATTACTACTAAGGAGCTTACTATTCGCTTTACTTGCCTCTCATCAGACAGGGAAGGTTCTAAAAAGTTAACCTCAACCGAAAAATGACAGGACGGTAGAGGTCACGCGAAGTACCACTATGCCACTTCCCGGGGTACTGACGCCGCTAATGTGGGTGAGCTGATCCTTTTCCTGATAGGGTTCAATAGGGTGTGCGGAGTGGACTTTGAGGAGGGCGCAGTTGGGGATTCGAAGTCGTACCCCAAGTCCCGCGGTAATTCTTCCCCTCTTCTTGTTTTGTTTTCATTTCCTTTCGGTTTGACCGGCCGTATTCCAGCCGATAGCCAAATCGCTGCACGCTAACTGACATGAGGCACTAATCCCTCCTCGCGGCTGCGCCGGGCTTACGGTGGAAGGGCGACTTTCACAATAACTTATGCTGCGCCGCACAAGTGGCTGACGGAATTTTTGCCCAAGCGGGAATCTCAGGGGCCACTCATTAGCGCTGGCCAGGATCGGCAAGAGAGAGAGAGAATCGGAGACCAAGCACGTCAGGTCGTCCTGAGGGTCTGGATGTGAATGTTGCACAGCCTGATCTGATCAGTAGTACACAGCGCACTTCCGTTGATCGACCCATGTTCTTCCAGCCAAAAAGTCCCAGTGAAATCTTCAACCGCATCAGCTTCGACACACACCCATGGACGACGACACTGATTCCCGGAGCCTGCTGCAATCCGTGCTTGGATTATTCGCTCGAAAACGACCGCAAAGGTCGACAAAGCCGGCGTCACTAAGATCACGGAAACGCGAGGCCTGGCTACGCACGGATGCATTTCTGCAGCGCGATGATATTGGCGAAGCTGACCCAGAGAGTGTTGCAAGGACTTTGCGTGCATTTGAACATCTTGTTCAGGACGACTCTGATCGAGAGACAGATTTTGTAGGTATTCTTGATATACAGCAAACTCTAGTCTTTCGGTCTGTTGGGCTCTCACATCCTGCCTACTAACGACAGTTTGCGGAGCAGAGTTTCCAACAACCCGGAGATGAGCGGTATCCGAAGCTTCGCCGTATGACCGAGAATCCGAACCGCCATCTGCATGCCGACCAGGACACTGTCATTCGCGTCAGTAAACGGAGACGAGAATGCGACGATGCCATTCAGGAACTCTTCCATTTGGACGAGGAGAGAAAGAAGCGCCGAGTTCTGCCTCGTGAAGAGCCAACTCATGAGTCCGATCTCCTAGACCCCGATGCCGACTTCGCCGTGCTGATGAGAAGACATTTGGTGTCCTTGGACAATGCGTTGCGAAGACACTGGGTTTGCGTTTGCCAGAAGTGCTCAGGGTTAAGCGTTAGATTGTCGCTGCCACGACACAAACAGGGTCTCGAGGCTGAGGCGAGTTTCGAAGTATTCTTCGGCGTGCGGTCCGTACCTGCAACTGCATTGCAAGAAGCTAAAATCACGGTCAAGTATGCTCTCAATGTTCTCTATGATGACTGCTATTCGCTAACACTGTCGGTGCAGAGACCTTCACAGCGGCACATTGAGGCGCTCATCTGAGCCTATAATTAGCAGCCCACCCGGATTTGCCCACATATGCCAAAGCGTCACAGAGTCCCTCGACCAGCGAAATTGCTTGCACTTCGCTCTCCAGGATGGGATATTTCAGAGGCTTCGCCCGCAACCTAAGACATTTGGTAGCGACCGAATGTCTCAGACAGTATCCTTGTCGGCATTTTTCCATCGCCAACAAGAATTACTCCGTGGTGAATCGGTACTACCACTCAAGGGGAAGCGAGTCTTGGCTGTTACACTGGCTTCAGCACTACTTCCCTTCCTGGAGACACCGTGGCTGCAGTTTTCCTTCAATCATTCAAAGATCC
The DNA here is from genome assembly GCF_009193445.1 of Aspergillus pseudotamarii. Lineage (NCBI taxonomy): Eukaryota > Fungi > Ascomycota > Eurotiomycetes > Eurotiales > Aspergillaceae > Aspergillus > Aspergillus pseudotamarii. Next base: position 180,543 of record NW_022475078.1, on the reverse strand, counting down.
AGTTTTTTGAGCCACGGCAGGATGGAGAACTCCCCAACATCACGAAACCTTTCCTAACTCTGGAGCACGTTCCAATCATATCAGCTCGCCATTCAGACAACGGGGACAGCTCCGGCGCCTCGAAACACATGGTTCATCCCAACGCCAGTGTGCTAGCACTAGGCATTCTCTTGTGCGAGCTTCACTATTGCACACCTGTGGAGCTAATGGCAAAGGACCCGCAGATCATCAGGAACGTCAATGATGATTTTTATACCTGTCTCGATAAGCTTCAGAACCTGGAAGACGACGCTGGTGTGGATTACTATCTCGCTACGAAAGCATGCCTTACTGGGGAGTACTATCCCCTTGGACAGCACGCTGACTTCGAAGATGTCAACGTTCAGCGGCTCTTCTACCAAAATGTCATCAAACGACTTGAGGCCGTGATATTCAAGGCATGGGGTATTCGATTAGAGAATCTAGGTTCATTCGATTCTCGACAGAATGAATCTTGCTGGGGCTCTATCGGTCGAGAGGTTCTCCGCCACCATACAGGCAAGGTCGATTCCTGTCATGCAAGCAATACACAACGGGTAAGTCCACATCGTTCAATGTCCGACACCCCGCCCATGGGCCACGCATCCCTCCACTCAGATATCACGCTACGAATATCGGCAGAACCTTCTTTGGGATCGCAAGCCCACGGACACCTCGCCGAGTCTTCAAAGAGCTTGTACTTTTTTGATGCAAGCCACCAGACGGGTCCTGAACAGGAGTGAGGTGCTTCCCATTGGCGTTAAGACTTCGCCGTACTAATGACCTGCCAGGAACCCACTCTCGGAAAGGTGGATGGAGAATCTGCTGTCCTCGATCTATCCATATGTTGACCTTGATTTCAACCTTGCCGAACCGGTGCGAATAGCGATTCTGGACTCCGGACTCGACCCTGAAAACCCATTCCTGGTCGAGGATCAACAACGGGCCAACCCACGAATCAAGGACGCACGAAGTTTTGTACATGGAACAGAATGGCACGAAATTCGAGACGAGATCGGGCACGGCACTCATGCTCTTGGCCTCCTTCTTAAAGTTGCCCCAGGTGCTGAGATCTATGTCGCCAGAATTGCGCGACGAGAGACTCTGGATCCCAATACCTATAATGACATTGCAAAGGCAAGGTTGTCTCTATACCATCGCAGACCTTTTGGACTGAGCTAATAATCTATTCAGGCCATCGATCACGCAGTTACACAATGGAAAGTGGACATTATATCAATGTCATTCGGGATTCGTGAATATCACGAGCTCATGAGCACAGCGATATCTAATGCACTGAACAAGCGGACTTTGTTGTTCGCAGCAGCATCAAATGATGGAGCAAATCTTGGTAGAGCTTTTCCAGCTCAATATCCCAGCGTCTTTTGTATACACTCAACCGACGGAAACGGCAATCCCTCCAGTTTCAACCCTACAGCAAGCGAAACGGACATCAACTTCAGTCTACTTGGGGAGCAGGTCTCTTCTCACTGGCCGGCTGGCATGAACGGACACGATCAGACTGTCAATGTTATGTCAGGAACATCGGTCGCAACACCAATCGCCGCTAGCCTAGCCGCGTCGGTCCTATCTTTCGTCCGGCAGCAAGATCAGCACATTGCTGTAGAAAGCGAAAGGCTGGGACCGTGGCTGAAAAGGGACAATTCCATGGATGCGGTCTTCAAGAGTATGGTCAGACAGAAACGGGGAGGGGGCTACGACTACATCACACCTCATGTGCTCTTCGATAGCGGTTCGACAAGGGAGGATGTTTACAAGAGAATCAAGGACATTAAAAGGAACATGTACAAATACTAGTAGCAACCTAGGAATGGTTCAGTCAACCTCCAATCACATAAGATTCACTGATGTCTTATCTCCGGTGTAGTCTAAGATTCGTTTAGCATGATTAAGCGGGGACGCAATAGACGTTGCCATTCTCGCTCACATCGGGAACAGCCTCAGCAGTCCTGATATCAGCTCCATCCACGTCCTCAAGTAAAACACATTCGTCGTCATCTTTCTTCCCACCAACTGTCATAAAGGCGCCCTTGTTGTATCCTTCAAGCTTCAGTCTCCGCCCAAACCTGAGCCTCTTCACGCGGAACGCAAACACAAATTCCGACTCACTATTGGACTCCGTCGCATCATCATTCGTGCTAGTCCAGTGGCCTTTCGGCCCAAAGGTTGTGCCCAGCGCCGTCACGTTGATGCCGAGGTTCCCCTTGACCGTTGTGCTCTGTGAAGTCGAGTATCTGATCTTGGCTCCCTTGACGATCTTCATGCCCGTGATGATGAAGAGCTCGCTGACGATTGCGAACTTCTGCCTGGGCTCTCTCAACCATGCCTGCACGGCCGGTGCCTTGACGGCCTCTTCCACGTAGTCCTGCGTCGGCTCGAACGCCAGCGTTGTCACCGTGTCGAACGCGAACGTATTTGCCCTTTTTTTCGAATGCTCAACGTTCACCTCGGGCCCAAGGGACAGTCCACCGGTAGCCAGCTGCAGGAACTGTGCATAGACACCCAAACCGAGCCCTTTCTCGGTTGAAACAGTCTTCTTCCAGTCGGTCTCCACAACAGGTGGGGATGCATCCGCCACAGCAATAACACTCTCTCTGTTTAGAGGGTATTGCGGAGCTGACGGGGAGAGGATTATAGACCCAAGACATAGCGGGCCCATTGGGGGTGGAGGTATGAAATCTGATGTCGGACACAGAAAATATGTCTTAGTAAAGGCCATGGCATCAATGTTCAGGATCAGATACCAGCTAAGTTCCTTGGGACCGAGCGAAATGATCAAAAGAGCAGCAGAAGAGCATGTTCAGCGAGGCTTAATTTCTACAGGCACTACCCGGTGTCTAACCATCACGCACGTGCCCCTCCCCGGGTCCAAATCCCCCACAGGCCCTTTCTTCTCATTCCTTCTGTCACACTGCCAGACCGGTCGCGCTCACAGGCCAATCAAGTCGTGCATGTTGGTTTGGCCAGGTGGCGCAGCCGAGCGCTAATTAGGGGCAGTCAGCGCGCTTCCTACTCGTAACCCGGCCGCGCCCAAGACACATGCTGCTTTGACACTCTCTAACAGTAAGGGTTTAAGCAACGATTCATAGTCTCGGTCGCGATTTGCTTACCCAGGACCTTCGGAACGTCCTTTCCATGCAGAGACCAGGATCGGCTTCCTGAATCTTTGGCGCAGTTAGGTCTCGCAACCGCCCGCACCGCGCCCTCTCACCATGCAAAGTCTCGAGTGCGCGGGAGACGAGTCTATGGAAGATGTCTTCCTCCAAGATGACCTTCGCCCAACCATCGCCGAGCATGCGAGACAATGTCAGTCTCTTTTCCACAAGTACATGGTCATGCCGGAAATCGTGCCAGACCCTACTACCATAGACGACCAGCTGGCACGCTTTTCCCTGTGGGCATCAAACATGGATGTTTACGGGCCGCTCAATGTCTCGCTGGACTACAGACTCCGATTCAGTCCTGTGGCCGCGGATATCATACACCAGCTCCTGGATATTATCTACGATACCTTACTGTCTTGTGAGTACTTTCCGTACCACATTCAGATGGATTGAACATCAATGCTAATGGGAGTCTCGACAACAGTAAAGCCAATCGACAACCTACCACCACAAATCTTGAGTAGGAAGAGACAACGCATTTCAGTACAGGGCAATTCGGGGGTCACAAGAAGAGCCGACGACGACACAAGTGACTCAGAGAGTGATACCGATCCAGCAGAGGAGAATATTTTGAAGATCACCGAGACAATCGGCGGAACATTGACGCGACTCTTCCGTTTATCCAACGCCGTTCGAAAGTCCGCTAAATCCAACCGGGCTCGCAAGATTGAGAGGTACAGAGACGACGAAGAGGCAAACAAGGCCATAGATGAGTTGCGTCTTTATACCAAATGCTATATTGAATTCCGGTATCCCGAGGCGCCGGAGGCGCTCCGCTCAGCATTAGTCGAAACCAACGCCCTGCGACTTCGACGGCTGTATTATCAGCGCTCCCATCGAAGGCGCATTGACCTGAGTAGTCAGAAGTCGGAAACGACTCCAGCCGTTATCCAACTCCCCAAAATGACGGGGAGTGCGCCAGCTGTACAGTTTGCGCTGAGTGCGCTGCCGCAGCCTACGAGGACCAACAAAATTCCGGCCCCTTCCCCAGTGCCAGCAACGAATGCGACTACTGCTCGACAAACTGCCGTTGCGGCCTTCTACGCTAAATCCACAACCGAGGTTCCCCGGGCTAAATCTGTTCTCGTGAACAACAAGTTGTCGTTCCCTCCCATACCGCCGACGCAGCAGTGTCCATACTGCGGCGTCATTGTTGAGTTCAAGAACATTGCAAAGTCATTACAGTGGCAGTAAGCATGTCATTCCTGGGGCTTCGTAGGAGCCTGTGGCTAATATGCACCAGAAACCATGTCATCGGAGATCTGGAGCCTTTTATTTGTGTTTTTCCACACTGCCTGGAACGAGATCACCACGGGCACGGGACCGGTCCGCTCACGTTCGAAACATCGAAAGCCTGGGCCAGCCACATGCAGACCGCTCACGGGCATACATGGGAGTGCAGGGCCCCTTCTCACGACCCAATCGTCTTTGACCTAGAAATCCAGTACCGGGAGCATTCCATCAACGAGCACGGCGTGCCTGAAGCGCACGCCGGGACCCTCAGCAACGCCGCACGGAGGCCAGTCCTCGATAGGGTACTGGAGTGTCCATTTGGCGACGATTTCCAACCCTCAGGAAAGATAGAAAACAGCACCGTCTTCTCCAGTGACGCTCTACAGTCACATGTCGCCGGTCATATGAAGGAAATTGCTCTGCTTACACTGCAAAAGCTTCCCAGCGACGATGACGAGAGCGCGGAGAATGTCGATAGCGACCAACCGTTAGAAGATGAAGGGCCCGCCGGGGCTGTTGGAATTACACGTGCATCCATGTACAGCGTATTGGACGACGAGGACCTGGACTTCCAGAACGATGACGCTGAGGCTGCCGATGGCAATCTGGGACACTACGAAGAGTACATCAGTACACAGGTGACAGTACTTGCCCTTGAGGACAAAGACGACTTGGGTATGACGAAGCTTCACCATGCAGTGCAGGCCGAGGATCTGGGCTTAGTTGAGACCTTGATCCAGAGCGGCGCAAGTGCAAATTCTAGGGACGCAAATGGCCAAACGGCCCTGCATTACGCGGCAGAAATGGGCTTCATCGAGTGCATGGAAGTCCTGGTCAAACACGGCGCGGATTTACATACCATTGACAACTTTGGGTTTTCCCCGTTTCTCTGGGCTGTCGTTGCCGGGCAAGAAAGCGCCATTAGGAGCCTGCTGTTCATGGGCGCTGATGTCAATTCATTCAGCGCGGATGGAAAGTCTGCCCTCGCGTGGGCAGCCAGTTTGGGATGGTCTCGGACTGCTGAAATGCTTGTTGAACACGGTGCCAGCATATCTGATACCCGAGATACGCAGCAGACTCTTCCTTTGGAAGAAGCGGCAGCTTCTGGCAACCTTCCCACTGTTCGATTGCTCCTCGGATGTGGTGAGGATCCGAATCATCGTGATCGCGATGGGTGGTCTGCAATACATTGGGCAGCAGAGGAGGGCCATCTGGAAATTGTGCGTTTGTTACTGAACGCTGGTGCCAACTCCAATGCTGTCAGCTCTTACGGTACGTCACCATTGCACTGCGCTGCAAACGGAGGACATGTTTCCATTGTGAGCTTGCTCCTCCGACAGCAAGCCGACCCACTCAAGTCAACATGCCACGGCTGGACTGCACTACACCACGCGGCCTTCATGGGGCACTCCCATGTCATCCAGTGCCTCTTAGAGGACGACCGTATACGATCCACTGCCTCTCAGCAGGACAACCATGGGTGGTCCGTTCTTCATTTGGCCATCCACAATCGAGACCTAGCCACCGTCCGTATCCTGCTCGACAAATCCGTCATTGCAGAGCCTCAGACCCTATTCGACGAAAGCAACCTCACTGCAGAAGAATGGTTGGATCGCGGGCCGACAAGCCATTCCCAGAAAGCCACCAGCAACTTAGCGTTCAGCAAGTCGCGCTGTTGCCGGGCCGTCACAAGCCTTCGACAAGCTGTTACCATGGGCAACGTTCCCATGATCAAACTTCTGTTCAAAATGGGTCACGACATCAATGGAATGGATTCTGGAAGGAGGACCGCCCTCTACCATGCCGCGAAGAAGGGCATGTTTTCCATCATGTATCTACTACTTGACCTGGGTGCGAATCCCAACATTCTCCCCACGGGGCGGAAGAACTGGGAAGAATTCATTTCGCCTGGTGACATTTTACTGCGGCTCAACCAAGCAGGATACTTGAAGCAAGATACCGACCATGAGGTAGAGCGCCAGATTCGTCACGCACTTAAAGTGCAAAGTCAGCCGTCTGTACCGGATCAACCAGTCTGGTTCGTATTGGGCGAGTCGACTTTACCAATGCCGGACCAATCTGTCTCCCATGGGCCGGACCGACCGTCCTCGTCTATTCCAGCTTCGTCAATGCCACCTGCTCCGGATCATGCAGCTCCAAGTAAACCGACACACTCACCGGCGCCTACACACCAAAGAAATGGCAATAAGCGCAAGGCAAGGTCAGGACTCACGAATTGGTGGAAACGGCTCATAGGTGGGAGATAGCGACCTCGGTCCCTAAAGGCGAGAATGAAGATCGATGTAATGGCTGGGGGCTGTACCGGCCTTGAGGGGATGTGACATGACTCATGTCCAACTATAGCGGTGGCGGCGATCAGGTAGATTCGAAACTTGCGGATTTGAACCTCTGAGCTGAAAAAAGGAAAACAATTCTGGCGCCCATGTCAGTGAATGAAGGGTCAAAGGTACATCTAGGTGCTTTCCGTGTAAATGAACGTCATTCGACTAGAAGGCCTTTTTAATATTAATCCCAAAGGTAACACGTAAAGCACAATTATGAACACAGGCTCAAAAGCTTCCTCATGACTTAGCTCTGTCACTTCTCAGACAGGTGTATTGCGTGTTGCTTTATGAACCAAGGATGCGATTCACCATATGTCCGACACCCGGCAAGGACTCCAGATGCTGTTGCACTCTTTGCCTCGGTGCGCCCCTAGGTATTATTAAACCATACTGCTTCCCAATGATGAGGCACTCCACGAAAGTCTTGCAAGCCCGCTTCTGCAGCGATCCCGGAGGTTCCTTTGCTATCAACGTCCCTATTTGCTCCGGAATGGCCTCGCCAATCAGCCACCGGTGAGCGGTGGCATTCTCCTGGCAAAGAACTAAGCATGCCGCTGGGGGTATGTTGAGAAAGCGGTCCTGTCCCTTCTCATGTGCCTGCTGGGCGAACTGGAAAATACTGGTCAAAAAGAGACGTAATCTGGCGAAGTCGCGACGTTCGCTGATAACGAATAGCTCATTAGCGCAAGCCTGATTGGCATCGCGGAACAATTCAACCTCATTACTGCTGCCGATGTATCCTTCGAAGAACTCCGTGACGACTCGGGAGAAATACTCGATCGGCCCTGGTTCTTGTTTGTCGATCATGGCGAAGTGGCCTGTCATGAGTACGGCCATCCGAAGCACGTTCTCTTCCCGGTTCCCATTCCGAACACAGGCATCGAAGTCGTTCAAAAATTCGCGGATACCGAAGTGGAAGAACTCCAACGCATCCCTGTCGCAGCTGATGGCGGCCCAATCTGAAATTGCCGCAGCTGTGATGGCATCTCCTTCTCTCCATCCGTGTCGGACAGTCGCGAGCTTCGTTTCCATGCCGGTGAAGACCGTGATGGCCAGCAGTGCGTGAAGATCTCTGGGCGCGGTCTTCTGCAAGATCTGCGTCGACAGGTCACCCATGGCCTTCAGCTTCTTCGACTTCCTGGCGACAACCAGTCCCAAGAAGAATATATGGTACAGTTTCGCCCATGATCGCAGTTTGTCCATCTTGTTCTCCTGGACGAGCTCCTGCAGTACCGACAGACTGTCCCAGCGATTCAACGCCACAAACTTGAGATAGAGGGACATCAATTCGAGAAGGAGGGGAACGCGGAGGGAAAGGCCCAGCCCTTTCATAACGAGGCCGACAAACCGCGATGAGCGCTTGAAGCGTGCGAGGAAGACCTGCTCCTGGAGCCCAAGTAGCTCTTTCACCCGCTCGTCCACCGGATCCGTAGGTCCCCTCAGGGAAGCAACTCCCAGCAGAGCAGGCAATTTATCCACTCGCGCTCCGTGCTCAAGTAATTCCTGCGTCATTTCTCTCGAATTCGCCAGAATAGCTCGGACCAACGGCGTGTCCGTCTCACCATGCTCCGCCTTGGCCTCGAGACGGGCGCCATGTTCGAGCAGCACAGACACGACGTCCCTGTGCTGTCCGGTGACCGCGATATGGAGGGCTGTCAACATGCTTCGATCTTTGAAATTGACACGCGCACCGTGGTCAAGCAGCAGCTCCACCATTTCTCGGTGACCTTGGTTGACAGCCCAGGACAGCGGCATCCGGCCGTAATTGTCCTTTCGGGAAATGAGTCGGGCATGCTTGCTGATCAATAATTTGGCCCAGGGTACATTGCCAAAGTATGCCGCGAGATGCAAGAGTGTGAAGGAGGGTGGGCTTCCACCGTTCTTCTCCTGCTCCCAATAGACTTTCCACCATTCGTCCCGGATCGGAGAGTCGACTCGGAAGAACGGACGTGAAAACTCAAACTGTGGATCGATCACATGAATGGCGTGGTGGAAATGCACCGGCCAGTATTGGATGGCATAAGATAGGAAGGGATCGTGGTCAGACCTTTCATGAATCTTTCCAGGATTTCCGTATCGGCGCTCGACGTGTGCTAAACAGGTCTGCAGGAGAGTCCTGTGGGTATCCTGGCTCATATGGAACATATTGATCCCTTTGATGTTGACTTGGTCGCTCTGAAAGAACTCCTTCGCAGATTCGTGAACCAGGTTGACGACATCTCCTTCGACCTTCACGAGTAACCCGCCAAGTTGGAGCCGATTCTTGGTTAATTGCGTTGCTGGAAGAATACCAGCCGTCTTGATCCCTGCAGCCACGGTCAATTCTTCCAGTGTGAGGGGCCGGGCAGCGAGAACCACCCATTGAAGAATGGGGACCAATGCCTCCTTGTCGCCGATCTGCTGAAGAAGCCGCTGATAAATCCCACCCAGACCTTTAGGAACATGGTGGAGGACTTCATCGATTTTGCTCCAGCTCCTGCCCTGAAGCTCTTTGGCAACGAATCCAACCCACAAAAAGGTCCCATCAGCGCCAGCGAGCAAGGTCCGCTGAACCTGCGTGACCATCTCTTCGGAAAGGTTTTGCTCGGATGCTAGTTCGGCAACTTTAGCGGATATGTATCTCTCGACATCATGCGAAATTTCCGTGTCGGAGGTGTCTAACTGGATCTGCTGGTATCGGCCGAGTTTAGTCTCCAAAACAGCCGGCTGAGGTCGGGAGAGGATAATGAGCTTCAATTGTGGCCTTTCCTTCCCTTCAGACTTCGACAGGTGATTTCCAACGGCATCAAGAAGCTGCCTGAGTGATTCTTTTTCGCATTCGTCCAGGCCATCCAGAACACAGACTACCCGGGAAGACGTGCTCTGCTGGAGTAGGGTCAAGAAAACCCTCCACAATGAGACAAAATTGGAAGTGGTATATTTGGTTGTTTCCGTCCCCTCAAAATAGTTCTTAACGGGTTTGGCCAGATGCGGATGGAGGTCGATCCACTGATGAAGGATGCCTCTCATGATGGTCAAAGCGCTGTTCCGATTCTTGTCGCGGTTACTGCAAAAGTAGTAGAGGAGAACATTGTCAGCGGCCTCAACCATTGGCTGTAGCACCTCGGTGATATAAATCGCCAGCATGGTCTTCCCTTTCCCAGGGCCACCTGAGATCCAGAGGAGTGGGTGATTCGCATCTGCCAGCCACTCTTGATATTGGGGATGTTGTATGAGCCATTCGCAGGTGCCATCAACCCTGCGCCCTTTCAGTGCAATGAGGGACTTCCGATCAACCTCGGGTCTTGTTAGAAGCAAAGCGTCAAGAACAGGCGCGGCTTCAACATACGAGTTTCTGGCCAGAGGTGCCGTCCTAGACACCGTAGGTATGAAAGAGAGAACCTCTTTGGCGTATGCTGCGGCAGCCGCTGCGGCGTAGGCGTGCCAGAGCTTAGACCTGTGCGAATCTGCGTAGTCGCAAATTCCTCGGATGACCAAGTACTGGGCGGCATCCCTCAACCCGGTTGCCTCCGTCTCGAAACAGAGAATGCCATGCTTGTGTGCGCACTTGTCCCGAGTTGCTCCGTCACACGTCAAATGATGGACGGAAGCAATCCGGCCATAATGAACTATGGGGTCCTGTACCTCCCGAGGTTGACGGGGTCGGATCCTATCCGGGTCGCAATGACTGCATCCGCTTTCCTCGGATTCGATGGCTGCATGATCATAATTCGGCTCGAAGAGGACATCTTGCTCTGGGCCAGGGTGGGCAAATGTGACGGTATCTTCCTGCACAATCTCGGAGATGTACTGGGGCACCCTACTTTCATCAAAAATGGCGGCTGTCTCGGCCTTCCGCATAGCTGCGAGAAGCAATGATGCCGGCTGATCTACCGCTCTGCCGCGAACAAATTGATCTTCTGTTCGCTCCCCGTTCACGTCATACCGGACGACACCTGGCCAGCCCGCTGTCGACTTGCTGACAACAACATCACCAAGCCGAATATCCTCCTTCGTATCTGGCACTCCTCCCGCAATGCCGACCATGAGATGGAGTCGGACAGATGTGTAGCTTGCGTGCAACTGTGTGGCCACATCGGCCACTGATGTTTGACCGCACAGCCCGGGATTCGGATACGCCACAACGACATTGTGGCCTTGAAGACTCCCAAGGATGTAGTTATTGTTGTCGTCGGAGTTCGGATCCGGAGGTAGGTTGTCATGGACGCAATCAAGCGTTGCTTTAGCTGCGGCGACCTCTATAGGTCGTGCGCAAACCCACCCGACTGCGTAGTCGTCACGCGACGCCATCTCCAGCTAGGGCGCACGTCAAGAAATGAGAGACTGCAGGAGCGTCGGTACCGAGGCGTTGTGGTACGTACTATGTCGAAGCTGCCCGAACTGTCCGTGCGTGTTTGGGACGAGGTCGACTTTGTATTATGGGTGAGCAAAGTAATGAATTAAATAAGGAGTCCAGGCCAGAAACTTAGACAACCTGGAACATATCCAATCAAAGTCATAAAGATCCTGGTCGCATATGCAGGCTGCCGCAGTAACGGATGCGTTCTTACTGGCAGGCACACCAGACGTACTTCGCTAATTCCCGAAGGATTCGGAGATCTGCATGAGCACGAACGAACACCCGTGACCGTGTCTGACAGAATCCATGTCGCGCCCCTTTTATGATTGTCCTCTTGGCGCTAAATGACAAGTTCTCAATGGCCCGAGGCTTTTCAGCGTGCTCAGGCCTGTTCGAAACCTCTGAACCCCCCAATGGGAAGACGTGTTCTTCACCAGCATGTGTCGGTCTCTTCGCCGCAGGCAACATTTACACCGCCTAAGCAGTGACGGCTTCGTAGGGCAGGGCGGTCACGTTTCCCCGTCCTTCCAAGACGTTACGGCCGCTTCCCATGGGGAGGAAACTCGCAGTGGCCACGTCTCTTTTCCTTGCTCCAGGTTGCAAAAGCCAGGGAATTCAAGATTGTGCGAGGATAGGCGGACGCGATCTGAAGCACGGAGTCCGCAGAGCGTATAACCATTCCGTCTGTCGAGGATCTAAGTAACAAGCCGAGCAATAATTACCAAGGCAGCTGCTTGGTATTTCCAAAAATGTAAGTCAAAATTCTAAATTGGCGACATGCCACGAAGTCCTAGGTATAAGTTGCTTTGCGGGGACATGAAATCAAGTGTTCGGATTGGAGAATTCGCGGGTTTGCTTCGACTTCTGCCCCTGGCACAGAAGAGCCTCAATTTCACGGGGTTCACGGATTGGCTCCGAGAGAGACAGTGTCCCTGCTGTTGGCAATTTTCTTCCAACCCGTCGCAGCGTAGGATTTCCAGCTCCATGGGTATTCATAGCTGGATTGAGAGCTCGTGAATAAACTCTTGCAATATTTTATGCGACATGGACGACATTTCTTGGAGCATTTATTGGCTCTGCAACCTACGCAGATTGTGAGGCGAATTGAAGTAGCATACTCAATAAGGGCATCGGAGGTTTCCGCACTTACCCGGTATGATAAAGTACTGACAACCGCGAGAGGACTGAGCTTCACTAATCGAGGGTCAATATTTATCATGTCCAAATCGGGAGATAAGACGGGGGTTATGGTGTCTTCTTGAGATTCTGATTCCATAGAGAATTCTCTAGGAGAAATGTCACCGGGACTAGACTGTGGTATGTTGGGGAGGTGACATAGCTTAATGTTGATGTTGTATTTGTCTTCTGTATTAGTATGGGCCAGATATTCTCTAACTGCGGTGAAGGTTGGAAGAGAGACAAGGTTCCCAGTTGTAGCAAATTTCGTCATGTGCATGCATTAGATGAGAGCCAGATTGATGACGATGTGAAGAATCTGGATGCTTAGGGCAAAATCCACCCCAAGGGTCCGACGCCGAGTGACGGGATATACTATAGCAAATGATATAGATCTCTGCTGGGCATTTTATATTGTTTTTCTTAGGAGGTGGGCGTTCCTCTGGCCGGACCGACGGTTTGTCATTTTGTTGTCGAATTTCCAATCAACATGATTGCCTCGCCTGGTGGGCTTGTACTTAGAAGTATAACTATGTTTTTGGTAATCTGGTTATGATGTGCAAGCAGCTTGTCCTTGACATAGGTCTCTGTCTCGGGCCCGTAAAAACTCTCCACGAGACGCAGGCGTTCAAAAGAAAATGTATCCTGATATAGGCCACATCTAGTCTTTATTGTTAGCGCTGTCACTATCATTTGGTCCAATCTCATCTTCACTCAGCAGCTGCCTGATATGTCGGTTGACTTTGAGTCAGGTGTGAGTTGGAGATAATTCTTTCTGGATGTCTCTTGAGTATTATTCTCTAAAGACTAGTGAAGTTTGCTTAGTTCCCTGTCCACAGCCTCGTGACAGTACGGCATATTCGAAGGAAGAGAAAGTCACACTGGGCGTTTGTTTGGGGACAAATTTTGTTATTGGGAGACAGCCCTATAGACTAGACTGATTGGGCATTCTATATTGAACTCTTTGGAAGATACCATTGACAGAAGGTAATTACCCAAACTGGATGATCCGCCTAGGTATATTTCCTATACATCGTACTTACCATGATATAGTTATAAACTCCCTCCCTATTGGGATAGCTCTCCCTAAAGAGAGTAGAACTACTGATTACAGTAAATAGTGGACGAATGGTTTGCATGAGTAGTAGTTGTTATAGATTATAATTACCCCCTATAATATCGTCTTTGCTCTACGAGGCATGCCAAAGCGTATTCCTATTCCGGCACCCCTCCAAAAGGCACTTGTCGACTGCTTTCAAGCAATCACTCACATCGTCCGACCAAAACTTCGGCGTGAACTGTTGCTGGTCGGCGGTGCCGCAAGCATCACCCATGGCCCAGTACACTACAAGTAGTATAGAGGGACCTGTGAAAACGTCGCTGAAAATGACAGCCTTTGGCGCCAGAAACGGGCCGGCCGGGCCGCCTTTCCACCCGTAACTTTAAGGCAGCGAGCCGCTGCTTGACCGTCCACCATGTTCTGCCCTTTATTCTGCACCCACACGGGACTGGCAGTCATCCTCGTCTCGTCCTGTTGAAGACGCTGTGACCAAAACGACGCCGAAAATGGCTCCCCTCTGCATCCGAACCAGGTTTACGAGGACGATTTTCTGCTGGCAGATCAAACGATCTACATGAATCATTTCCACTGGATACCTGAGATATCAAGAGAGAAACCACTGTAATCATGTAACAAATGCTTGGCAGAGCGTTATCATTGAGACATCTATATACAGGAAGAAGGCTCCCCTCCCCAAGTCCAACTGGGCACCATAACTAACGCCTCCATACCGACCACGAACAAGACACCAGACAGCCAAGAACATCTCACATAACCTCATTCCAGCACTTGCCGCGGCCCAGTGCCTTATCACAGTCACTACCAGGGAAGTTCCTCCAGGTCGAGCCATTCTTCTTGCAGTTCGAGAACCATCCGTTGTAGTCCATGCAGATATCATGTCTCTTCTTGCACTTATTGTTGTGAATATTGAATTTGTCGCTGCAGTTCGGACCGCCATGATTGTTCATGCACGATTTCTTTCCCTCTCGCTTCGAGTGGCTGCCATGATGATGGTCGAGGACAATCTTTTCACCGAAGTCATAGACGAGCACTTTACCATACTGAGCATGTGGCTTTGCAGCCTTCTCGAGGTAAATAATACCATCTTTGATGATATTGCCCTCAACACCCGTGATAGATTCGGTCTGCCTTCGGCCCAGAACAGAACTGTCGCCGTTAACTTTGGCGAGGTCCAACTCGCCCAGTGAGTTTGCCTCGTGGTGCTGGCCGTCATGCTCAACAAGCGCTCCGTCGACTGGGAAGTAGGCCCGCAGTGTGCCAGACCCCTGATCGTAGAAGTAGTTTGGCAAGTTTTTCCACACATCTGGGTGCTTGTTGTAATGGTCGTTCAGGTCGTCTAGCTCTTCAGCGGGGATCTTGATCGTTTTGTACCCGACTAATTTAACAGTGTCGTTACCGAGCGAATAGTCCAATGAGTTAATGTAACGCTCCTCGAAGAGTCTCAGATCTCGTTCGGAGAGAGGGAGGCCATAAGAAAGGTTGGCGGATATTGCCAACGCTGTCAGCGATAGCAGCTGGGAAATGAATGAGGTCTTCATGTTTAGAGACTTATAGTCGGTTATCTCGATGTTTGATGAGAAGACTGGTTGATGGTTTTGAGATTTGGATGGCATTTCTCGTCCTATTTATCCTTCATTCTCCAGCACGGGTGAAAGGGTGATATCATACTCATTGGCATCTTCTTCACATACTCCCCCATTAACACGAGCTTCTCAAGTCGTTGAAATGTGTCACGCAGCAAACCATCCCAGAAACGTCGAAGATTGTCCTCATCACGGCTAATTTAAGAAGTTATACGACCTCTCGCTCGAGTTCACATCCAGCCGTCTTCTTGGACTGAAGAGAATACGGATGTATTCATGTCTGAAGAACTATTTTTGGCACAGCCAAGATTGTCGATCGCGGGGCATTGTTGCATCCAATCGTTTGTCAGTCTTTACGATGCCAATGCTGAATAGCCTCGCCGATTGTATGCGAATACGAGCTCCGCGCGCTGAGTGCTAGCCTTGGCGCAATTTGATGTCGCCTCGTATCAGTCACCCACGTGTTTGTAATATAGCATCCACGGATTGTGACCCTGGTGACTGCAGTCGCTCGATACTAATGCATACATTGACGCGAGACTGATGTACGGTGGAGGGCTTGGGTTCGATCGTGCTCGTTACGATATCACCTTGAAGATGGGCGACTCGATAAGCAACTTGTGTGTCTCTAGACTATTACACTTGGGAGTTTTGAAACCATGTGCATCATATGCAGTGTTAGGCTAGATTACCCACCGCTTCCAGTCAGTTCGTTGATGATATAGAGGATTTCAGCTGTGCCAAGCTCACAAACCTCAGTACCATCGTCATATAGAACAGGCGAGGCAGAGATGCCATCGCCTCTTTTTGGACAATATATATGAGTTTCATTCCAAGTTCGTGGAGTGTACACAAAGTTATGGAAGTAAAAGAACCTGGCTTATCATCCGGAGAGCGTAGGTGGCAGAAGTTCAAGTCATGAACACGACGCGCTCTGTCTATGCCATCTAGACTGGGAAAGAGTCCCAGACCCAATAGACGCTTCCTTGCCACTTACTCGACCATTGACCGGTTTATCTATTGTGTCAACGTTGCCACATTTGGTCCTCATGCTAAAAAGTGGTCTGAAAGCCTGCTCGGATCTAGATTCCTCGGAGACACGTTCATAGGTTGATATTTCACTTCAGGAATCCATGGGTACCCAGAGCCCGTCACATCATCCGTGGAGATCTTCAGACTCGTGGACAGTGATACTAACATAGAACCCTGGTGAGAAAACCTAGACGAGCCGGATATCTACACAGACGGCGGCGCCATCCTGTGTTGTATCCTCCATTCTGTTACTCATTGGTCCCACGTCCAGCTCGTTCTGGTTCGACCAGCTCATCAACACTGAAATAACCAGTGTCCGAATATGACTCTAGTGCGGACTGCAACTTGTGCCTTGAGAGGGCGGGTGATCTCAGCGAACTCGAAGGGACATTCCGGAAAGCAGACAGAGACCTATTGTTGAAAATGGAATCGGAGGCCTCACCACTGGTTCTTGATAAGTTGTTCTAGGTGCTGATCTATAACAATCTGCATCCAGAAACTCCTTAGCATGGGGCCTGGGTCTTTAATCTGTGAGCACTTGCCCGGTAAATTGACAGAACTCGGACTTATTTGCTCCGCTAAAGCATGCACCAGTTGCAGGGTGGCACGATGGTAGTAGCATCGTTGGCCCGTTTTGGATATGATATGGACCCATCGCATTACTAGTAAGTATCCTGGCGTTCTTGATTCGGTTGTGCAAGTGACATATGTTTCAGTAGTGCCCCTGGAACAAGAGCATATTCTTAGGTATGTGCGTGTCGTTTTATGGTACATCTTAGACCACTGTCAGGCACATGTCGCCATGACTGGCATGTGTAGAAACTTTTATGTCTGACTGTTGCAAGAGATTTATCTCCTTGGGAACGCTCCCAGCATGAGGCAATCACACTTGAGAAATTCCATGATACGGTGCCCTGACTACAATGGCCGATACAAATGGAAGCTGCACATAAGAGGACAAGCAAAACTGATCCGAAGCAGCGCAACATCCAATGGCTTAATTTACCCTGTGTTTATTTAGCATGATACAGCAAGAATCATTGTTCCAAAGATCGACTCAACCCCCATTTATCGCAACAAGTGCGCAAGCGTCGGAGAAATGAACAAGGGGGAAATTTCCAAGCCCGGTCCTAACATATACAAATGGTCTTGAGTGCAGGACCGAGTCGAGAGAGCGCTGCCACAAGATTATAGAATTCTTTGATTATACTAGGAACTAGAGATGCGTTCTCTCTGACCCTTTCTTACCAAATACGTGCAGTAATATTGATTTCGCCGCATTTCCATGGCCAGCCACACCAACAATGCGCCTTTGAACGGTCGGCCGATACTTCCAGGTCAACTTTTATGTTTCTCTTCGGTAGAGCTACTACGACTACATCGAAATGAAACCGTAATAATCTCGTGCCACAGTGTTGGTAGTTTGCGGGCACCGTTGCCGAGCCTTCTCATCTAGCATTTAAATGTATGACTGTTTCTACAACTGCCCCATAACACGCGAGCCGCATTGGCTGCATTCGTGGCTAAGCGCCGCCTCGATAGACGCTTAAAAAGATGGGCATCCTTCTCCCCAATAGTCATTGAGTTGCGCGTTCAGGTTGATAGTTCTTGATTCAAGGTGAGTGTGATCTCGGGGTATTCTGTCTCGTCGAATCTAGCAACCGAAATGGGTACCAGAACAGACCCGGACAATCGAGGGCTATAGGGCTCATTGTGAGACACCAGAGTGATGTGATGGTCACGGGGAGCATCTAAGGGCAACTCGCACGGTTGCAAAACACCGGCGGCGCATTGGTATCCATCATGGATAGGCTGTGTACCGGGCATTAAGAGATATTGGATTGTACACACGGTTTACTCGAATTATGGAGTTCAGAGATTTTGCGAGGTCAATGCGTTTAAACATACCAATCAATCATAGATATGTACATTACACCATGGGACCATGTGGAGGCGCAATAACGTGGGGCACCTGCTTTCCTCGCCATGGTCCATACAGGTCAACAATCTAGAGGAACTAATCTATTCAAGTGGGTCCGCGGCAGTTAAAGCTCCCGAAAAGGAAGCCAAGATGGACATTTATGCTTTCCGATTGACATCCAAACTCACCTGCCTCGAGCCAATCATCTCCGTACTTCCCCTTGGCATCAGACACGTCGGCCCTCAACATCGCGATACAGCGAGCACGTAACCGGCTATACAGGTCAATGATAACGAGCAAAAGCAGAAAAGAAGGATAAAGCAAAATAGAGAGGAAACTGAAGCATATGGCGAGGGAGAGACAAAAGAGATGATTGAAATATGGAGGATTAGGGAGATCTCCCATCCTTAGATATACATGTATATATATATATACACTTAAAGATTCAATCACAACCCTTCAAGTTCACTTCCAGACGCAGTGGACCATCCGTATAGTCAGACTGTGGCCTGACCAAATTACATATCCAGTTAACACTGGAACTATCATTGCTAACTGGAGTATCCACCGCTCAAGGACATTGGAACGTTGGTATACTTTGTGATATAGTAGAAGCCCGGTTTGATCACGCTCGACACCGATGCATCACTACTGTGGAATTGAAGAGGCTATTCCCTAAATTGCATAGCTAGGTAATTCGATCGGCGTTTTATATGTACGTGATTCTCGAAAAGTTTATCTTGCTTCTAATGGTTCTTAGGAGTCATTGGTGCTTTCTAAAGCCTTAGGGCGATAGTCGTAGTAGAAGTTGGGAGGATGTACGGGAGAATCACTCAGCCGCACCCTTCTAGAAACAGCGGCGGAAGAACGAAAGAATTGCCAGAAAAAACTCAATTAAATTAATGATGATCGCTGGTATGATTTTTTAGTACTCGATTCATTGAAACGTAATATCAACCCGACAAACGGGAAACTCTTTCGCAGGTAAGCTTTCCTCAGGCACACCTGGACACCTTGTGGCCTGGTCGGCAGGGCAGCCGATGATCCATGCCGACGGTCGGAAGGGCAGCCGGTCGAGGAGATCATGGGACTGTCGACCACAGTCCAGCCCTCACTAGTTTCTACTTCTGGGGTTCCACGTTACTAAGAGAAATTAATTATAACCAGAGAAGATAATCAATTACGGAGTACGGAGGAGATAGAAAGATAACAAAAGATAAAGGGGAAAGGGACAACGGAACAAAAAAAAAAAAAAAAAAAAAAAAAAAAAAAAAAAAAAAAAAAAAAAAAAAAAAAAAAAAAAAAAAAGACAAACGAGTTCGGAATGCCATTTACTGCTTACTGTAGCAGTAACCCTAAGAACAGTGATATTGCAAGAATTCAAGGTGCACGCATGACCTGAGATAACGTTTATATAGAAATCTGGACGGACATTCCAAATCTGGAGATATTATCCCTTGACCCACATCGAGAATATCTTTGGTTCCTACCCCGCATTAAGTTCGAAAGGCAAAAAAGTGGTTATCTCAGCCTGCATGACGGTTTGGACTAGCACGAAGAGATTCGCAGTCCAGCACACAGATCTCCGAGAAAAAAAAAATTAGAATCGGGCAGGAAAACTGCTCATTCAACTATGATCTCTGTAAAGCACAGGTCGCCTTCCAAATCCATGGAAGCCTCACATAATAAAGACAACCGCGTCAAGAAGCGCTCGTCTAATGCGTCAGTTCGTTCCTGTTCTCGGCATGCCATTCGCCACGTCTCGCTAACCCGAAGACCCTGACTATAGCTGCCAACGATGCCGACGACAAAAGATCAAATGCTCGGGATCGCAGCCGTGCGACACTTGTAGCAAGCGCAAATCAACCTGCACGTTTGATGATCGGGACCAGAAGATTCTCGTTACCCGGGGGTGAGACGCCTTGGCTGCTCTCCTGTCCGTGCGAAAGCCGCAGCTAACCAGAACCCTGATTCTCCCCAGATACCTCGAAGACCTGCAGCGCAAGCTAGCACTCCTCAAGGGCGGCGAAGATGAAGTATACAGCCCCCAGAGTATGGAACAGGAGGTGCTCCGACCGACCGACGGTAAGCCGTCGCTGCCGGACGCAACCGGACGTGCCATCCCAAGCGATCCGATTCTAGGAGGCGACGACCTGGCCGTCGAAGGTGAACAGGAATGGGGTCAGAATCTCGAAGGCGCTTCACAGTTAACAAACCCATTGTCGTCGGGTCCGTCGACGTTTATGGCGGCAGCATCCGGTCGAATCTGTAAGTTTTCTTGCCTCGATCGCCGCCCTTTTCCCACCTTCGTTCGCAGGGCTGAACAGACGCCTGTGGTGTAGTCTACCTAGGAACCTCGTCCAATTGGTCCTTCGCGAGGAAGATTCTGAGCATGACGCATGAGCATCTCTACAACGCACCCTTACCGACGGGGAGTCTCAACTTTGAGGGGTCCGTATACGATCTGGGCTGGGAGGGCACGAGGACCACCGTGACCAACGATATTCCCATGGCGCCGCCCTTGGACTTCTCCATCTACCTCATCAATGCCGTCAAGTTCCATGCGGGTCAGCTGTTCCACCTCTTCGACGAGGATACCTTCATGGGGGGCCTGTACGCCTTCTACGAGAATCCAGAGCATCAGATGGCGCATTCGGGCTTGTGGTATATCCATTACTTGCTCATTCTGGCGTTTGGCAAGGCGTTTGTCGTGCAGCGAAATCAAGGGAGTCGACCGTCCGGCTGTGAGTTCTTTACCAAGGCGTTGCAGTTGCTGCCGGACACCACCAACCTCTGCCGAGAACCCATTGTCGCCACGGAGATTCTCTGCTGCATTGCCTTGTATCTGCAATCGCTCGACTTTCGCAACTCGGCCCACAATTATGTAAGTCACGGATCCTCCGCCGTGCCGCAAGGTCGTTAACCGTGTAGATTGGCCAAGCAACGCGGATCGCCCAGGCCCAGGGAATGCACACCGATATGTCCGCGGAGCACCTAGGGGATGCCATCGTCCAACGATGCCGGCGGATCTGGTGGACGATCTACATCCTCGATCGCCAAATGACCTCGTTGATGGGGCTGCCGCAATCCATCCGAGACGATCAGCTACACCACGAGCTTCCCTACTTCCCGGGATCGCCCCAGAAGGCGATCGCCCTCAGCATGCAGATCAAGGTGTGCCAGATCATGGACGAAATCAACAGCAGTAAGTGGCTCGACAGACCTTGTGAGACGGCGTGTGCTGACGGTCCGAGGTGTCTATGGGCCGGATGGGCGTTTGAATCGGAATTTCCTGTTGCGCACGAAGAGTGCCCTCGCCAGCGCGGCCGAGTTGATCACGGAGCTTCGAAAATGCTACGACTTGCGCTTGGACGAGTCCTCGATCAGCGGTGTATCCCGACTCTCGGCGCACTTACATCTCCTCTACCATCAGGTTTGACCCCCCTTCGCTCCGTCTGGTCCGGTGATGGCGTATTTCTGACGCGTCGCAGTGCATCGTGTTGGCCACTCGACCGGTGTTATTTTGCTTTTTAAGGATGCGAATCCAAACCAGCGACAGTTCGCTCGAATCCCTGAACTCGTCGGCCAACGTACGCAAGCTGCTGCAGGTCTGCATCGACTCGGCGCAGCAAATCCTGAACATCCTCACCGTCCTCCAGCGACAGAACCTCCTAGGTACGGACCCCTTCGCGGACTCCGGGGTGGGCCCCGCTGACCGACGTCTAGACAGTTTCCTCCCGTTCGACCTCGAAGCCACATATACCGCCGCCGTAGTCCTGGTTGCCGCCCCCGCGGCCGACGCGTCCCTGCTCGACGACTGGACTCCGTGGTTCCACAGCAGCGTCACGGTATTGGATGAGATGATCTCGCGCGGGAATCTGATCGCCGGGTTTCGCAAGTCCGAGTTGCAGCAATTGGCCGGGATGCTGAGCCATCTGTCCGACGGAGTCATTCACACTACCGACGTGGGCAGGAAGGGAGGCCAGCTCGATCGTATTATCTCCCGACTCCCCTCCCCGTCCACCCCGGATCGGGTGTTTGGGATTTCAGATATTCCCAATCTCCATCCAGGACTAACGACAGCGGAGATCATGGCCGTGGCGGAGTCGATCGACACGGGGGATGTGGATTGGATTGCGCACGCGGTCACGGAGAATCACATCTGGTAGTTTGATGATTGTTGTTATAGTAGCGATGATATCCGATAGAAATGAGACACGAATTACTTGCCAAGCAATGGACGTGCGAAGGTTGTTCCACGACCTTCTCCGTCCTCTCTCAGTCTTTTGAATACTGTTTGGACAGCTCAAAGTCCGGGAAACGCAGAGCGTTCGTTGCATCTTGCCTGCACGTGATCCGGAAAGGCTGCCGAACGGAAGACCGACCGATCGGCAAGGTGTACCCTAGGTGTCAAACACACTCAATGTATGGCACCGGTGCGGCTTTACGATTCATATCGATCCGGAATGAAGCGAAATTCTTAGCCAATAAGGGGGTGATCGGTGCTGTTCATCGGACACTACATAAGGTA
The DNA here is from genome assembly GCF_009193445.1 of Aspergillus pseudotamarii. Lineage (NCBI taxonomy): Eukaryota > Fungi > Ascomycota > Eurotiomycetes > Eurotiales > Aspergillaceae > Aspergillus > Aspergillus pseudotamarii. The sequence continues at coordinate 158,099 of NW_022475078.1, read as the reverse complement.
CGTAGTTGCTATGTGAAGGGTTCAAAGCGCATGGGAGAGACGGGTGTGAGAAATGATGATGTATATATAAAATTGTGATCTATGACCTTCTTTCCTATAAGATAGTGCAATCGCTTCAAGTACATCGTAAAATAGAGAACAGAACGTTATACAAACAGTGCACGTACGAGACAATCAAAGCTTCGGCTTGCCAGGTTGAATATCTTTGAATTCCCTGGTCTGCCCGATGCGCCAACTGACTGCATCGCCCCATTTGCCATCACCATTTTGCTGGGGCTCCTTCCAGCGCCAGCGCGGCACGGGCTGTTGCTTGTTGGGGGCCTCGAGGAAGGTCTTCACCCAGCTGCCGAACAGAGGGAACATCTTGAAACCATGTCCGGAGTCACCGGACAGCAGCACCACCGAGTTCGAGGTATTCGGAACGTAGTCAATGATAAAGTCCGAGTCACTCGTGTCCGCGAACCAACACAGGGACTTCCGCACCAGTGGTCGGTTGGCCAATGTGGGGAGTGTGTGGGCCAGCAGTTGGCGGATCTTGGCTTCATCCTCGGGGGGCACGAATGCGCTATCCGAGACGGAGGGAGCGTGCGAGACACCGGTGGCGGGATCCGTGTTGACGTATCCACCACCCATGGGGCACAACTTCAAGAGGCGGGTGACGGGATCCGGCTCAAAGAAGAATCCCAGATCGCGCGCGTAGGTGATGGGGATGCCTCGTAGCGCGGACGTCTCCTCCTCGGTGAGGTGAACGTGGGCGACCGACCACGACTTGGCCACGACCTGAGACCCGATGGCCGGCACGAGTTTGGCGGCTGCAGCTCCGGCCGCGACGATCACAAGCTCGGCGGGGTGGAACTGTCCGTTCTTCGTTCGGATGCCCGTGCTCTTGCCATCCTTGTAGGTCACTTCGGCGACGGCGCCATGCTGCGCGCCCAGGAAGAAGCGGACACCCGCCTGCTGGGTCGCCTGGTAGACAGCCTTCAAGGCATTTCCGGAATGCGCGTAGCCATCAAACGTATTGAGGTATCCATTCCAGCCGGGGAACTGGCCGTCATACTGCCAGAACCGTTGTCGGATGTCATTATCTTTCTCGAGGGGCACGACATGTTGTCTGAGCTCGGGATGGTCGTTGGCGGCCGCTTGGAACCGTTTGAGCGTGTCAACCGCTCTCTCGGGGGCCGTCCCCGAGACACAGTGGAGGAAACCTGTCTGGTGGAAGTGTGGGGCGAAGAGGGGAGTTTTCCACAGGGCGATCGCTTGCTATTCTGGGTTAGAAACAAGGGCAAAACGGGCAGATGGGGCCCTGGAGTGACCAACCATGGTCAAGTCCGTGTAGAACGGATCTTCATACTCGGCGCGCACAATCTTGTTCAGGTCATTGGCAGCGGAGGGGCGAGGAGGGATCTGGTCATCTTGTTCAAAGACGGAGATGTTGTTATAGCCATCCCGCACCAGATGGAGGGCTGTCGAGAGGCCGAAGGCACCGCCTCCGACGATGGCAATGGGCGTGGATTTGGAAACCATGACGGTCAATTCGTAGACTTCGTGAATGCTGTCTCTATATTCACCACTCTCGAGAGTGTGATCGGTTCTTATATATACATTGCAAGCTGCCCCAGAACTACCGGGAAGGAGGTGAAGGCCCGGGAACGTTGCCGGTCCAGGGCCAAATAGCGATAGCCCAGACTCTCCCCCGATAACAGCTTGGATGCGGGGGATTCCACACCGAGCCCCACTTATAGCTTATCGCCCCATATCAATATCAATCCTCGGGATGCATGCCGATGAGGGGTTGCCACCATACATCGTGTGGTTCTATGGTTGTGGTGTGTTCTCCTTGCCGTGCCTGGTGGATGCGGTGCGAGGGTTTGATGCAGCATGGGATCGTGTGATGTCCCTTATCGGGAAAAAAGTTACAGGCATAGCATCCAGACACATAATATTTGAGTTTAATTGGCCAATTGAGAATGTGAGAGAAAGGTGGACACGCACACAAGAGACAGCTGTACACAGACAGACGGACACACACACACACACACACACACACACACACACACACGTAGAGGGAGGCAGGGAGAGAAAGGAGAAGGCGGGATAGAGAGACAAGGGAATCTCCTTCTACACACTCGAGATTGTAACTCCATGCGTCCGTTGTAATTACTATGGGCAAAAATTACACATCTTAAGGGTTGATAAATTTATGGGTTGTGTTGGTGAAATACGGAGAAATATGCAAAATAAAATTAAAAAAAAATGTGAACACCGTGAAATTTTGAAAACGATCTAAACTATATATACATCTTTCCCTTCATAAGATTGAAATTCATGGAGTCATGCCAGTGTCTAGTGGTTGCTAGGGTAGGTGAAGCCATCAATGGGGAAGAACTCCTCCTTGATCATTCTGGGGCTGGTGAAGCGGCGCAAGTTGTCGGAGCTACCAGCCTTGTCGTTCGTACCACTGGCACGAGAACCACCGAAGGACTGTTGTCCGATCAGAGCGGCAGTGGTCTTGCAGTTGATGTAGAAGTTACCCGCGGAGTAGCGCAGAGCATCCTCAGCTTCACGGATCACCCGGCGATCCTTGGCGAAGACCGCACCGGTGAGCGCGAAGCCGCCACCCTGCTGATCGGCCGTCTTCAGGATAGAGCTCCACTCGGAGTCAGGGTAGACATAGATGGCCAACACGGGTCCGAAGATCTCCTGATTGAACAGGGAGTGGTCGAGAGTGTGGGCCTGGTAGACCGTGGGGTTCACGTAGTAACCCACCGAGTCATCGTAGGTACCACCAGCCAGCAAGGTGAGGTTGGGATCCTGGTTGCTGGCATCGATGATCGACTTAATCTTGTTGAAGGAGTTGCGGTGGATGACAGGGCCCATGAAGGCCTCAAAGTCCTTGTCGGGGCTGCCGATGGTGATTTCCTTGACACCAGCCTTCAGGGCCGTCAAGAACTCCTCGGCACGGCTCTCAGGGAGGTAAACACGGGAAGTGGCCGAGCACTTCTGGCCTTGGTACTCGAACGCACCGCGGATGGTGTGGTTGACCGCGCTGGTGATGTCCGCGGTGTTGTGGATGAGGTGGAAGTTCTTGCCGCTGGTCTCGCCGACCACACGAGGGAACTCCCGGTAGGTCTTGTTCGCGATACCCTCGCCAATCTTGCCATAGATGCTACGGAAGACGTCGGACGAGCCGATGAAGTTCAAGCCCGCAAAGTCGCGGTGAGAGAGGGCCACGCTGGTGACCTCTTCAGCATCACCGGGCACAAACTGCACAACATCTGGAGGCAGACCAGCCTCGAGCAGAATCTTGTAAACCAAGGTGCTCGCGTAGATGCCGGATGGCGAGGGCTTCCACACGACCACATTACCCATCAAGGCCGGAGCCGAGACCAAGCTGCCACCCAATGCGGTGAAGTTGAAGGGCGAGACAGCGTATACGAATCCCTCAAGGGCTCGGTATTCCATGCGGCTACCCAAGTGAGTTAGCTAAAGATTCCTCTCCGTTACGACGGGCAGTCCATACCTCCACATGCCATCCGTGCCCCGGGTGGGTTGCTTCTCCATCAATTCCGCCGCCCAGTTGCAGTTCTGACGGAAGAAGTCGGCCAACTCGGCCGCGGCATCGATCTCACCCTGCCAGACATTCTTTCCTTGACCCAGCATGGTCGCAGCAATCAGCTCATAGCGGTATTTGCCCGTGGCCAACTCGGCCGCCTTCATGAAGATCGATGCACGATCAACGAAGGGAGTCTCCTCCCAGCTCTTCTTGGCCTTGAGAGCCGATTCGATGGAAGCAGCGACCTGCTCCTTGGAGGCAAGGGGGTAGTTGGTGAAGGTCGTGGCATGCTCCGAAGGCATCGGTTGATCCACCGACTGGGAGACCTTCTGTGCCACACCGTTATAGTAGACTTCACTCTTGACGGGGAGTTGGGACCGGAGCTCCTTCAAGGCTGCTTCCACCTTGGCGCGCTCCGGAGAGCCTCGTGTGTAGTGTGGCTATGATCAAACTGAATTAGTCGCGAACAATAGGAAAGAAAAAAATTGAACCGGTGTGATTTCTTTTGCACTCACGTTGGGTTCATTTCTGGCATCGGGGAGTCTGAAAGGCATCGTCGCCTTGGTGCGGATTTGCAAAGTCGCACTGGGGAAGGGTCGCAAACTGCGCGCCGAGGAGCGCGCAGTGTTGGACAGTCTCATGGAGAGCATCTTAGTAGAAGACATGATTAAATTGAGGTGATGAGGATGAGAGTGAAAGCCAGAACAGCAATTCGAAGCTGCGGGCAAGCTTCTTATGAATTGGAGATTTCGGAAAAGCATCCGACGCTAAGTCTGGGGTTTCCCCACGCCATCCATTGATAGCTATCATGCACCGTCGGGAGAGAAGCCGAATGTCTATCTGTCTGGATACGTGTGACCGATGATAGAGAAGACTATTACTCATGGAAGCAAGCGCAATCCAGTGCCCCTCCTCTCTCTCGGCCGGTTCGCCCTCTTTCTCGCTCGATCAAGGGTGCGCATCCGGCTGAGGAAAGGATACGATGACAACCACCAAGGGAACAACGATCCAGGAAAACAGAACAATGAGCTACACGGCATCACAGACCCTCCAAGGCGATTGGAGCAGCTCCGTCGCGGGGAGACTCGCCGGAGACTTGACGGCTGCAGCAGTTTCGGCCTCACTGATCGCGCCGACGGTGACTATCATTGATCGGTATGTTGGGATGGACAATGGTCGACTGGGGACCAGTCGCTGATCAAGAACCTCCAGAGCCCTGGTCGAACGCGCCTCGTCTGATAGACCTCTACTCCAAAGCCTTCGTACTCACACGATTGCTGCTCTGAAACGACCGGGCGCATTTGTTTTCTCCCGCCCATATGGTCTGATGTGGACTTTATATGGAGCTACTTATGCGGTCGCTAATGGAACAGAAACGATCACAAAAGAGATTTGCCCAGCCAGAGTTGACCCGATTACATTTGCAACGACGTTCATCGTCAATGTCCCTCTTGGTGTCTGGAAGGATATCCGATTTGCGTAGCTCTTCGGAACTCGTATCGAATCGAGCGCAAAGGATGCTCTGAAGGTGTCTAGCAAGATCGCCTCCAAGGCCGCTACGGCGACCTTCCTTCTCCGCGATGGAGTCACAATTTTTGGTTCCTTCACTCTGGCCTCGTGGTGCTCGTCAATGATCCCCGATAGTCTCGCCTCCCAGCCGAGTTCAAAGATGGTTATCACCCAGATCCTGGTGCCCGTCTTGTCGCAATTGGTGGCTACTCCGTTACATCTCCTCGGTCTCGATCTGTACAATCGCCAGTCGGGGGTCTTATGGGCGGATCGAGTCGCTACTATTCGGAAACATCTACCGTCTGCGACAGTCATTCGCTGTGTTCGGATTATACCAGCCTTTGGATTTGGTTGTCTAACCAATATTGGCTTACGAGAGTTCTTTCATGAACAGTGTGATTGATCTGACTGAGTAGTCATTGAAAACCGAGGACGGTAATACCCATAGAAACCGAGCAATCCATAGAACAAATAGCATGAGATATGAGGTGAAATGATAATCAAATTTTCATTACTTCTATAAATTCGCTACTCTCTAGTATCATTCAAATGACGGGTGCCGTCCATGAGGCGCGCAATGGTGACGGCTTCTCGTAAGGCTCTCCCGATGTGACCGCGCACGCCGGCCTCCTCCATAACCATCAAACCTCCAATGGTACACCCTTCAGGCGACGTACCCTGATCTCTCAGGACGGCCGGATGCATTCCACTTTGCATCAGGGCTGCGCTTCCAGTCATCGCCTGAACTATCATGGTCCGTGCCAGGTCCCTCGGCACGCCAACCGCCACGGAGGCATCAATCATCGCGTCGACAATCACGGCAAAGAATGCGGGAGTCGATCCGGCCACCGCCGTCGTTGCATCCATCAGAGTTGGGGGGATGTGGACTGTCTTTCCCAGGTTCTCAAAGACCGCATCCGTGATCTTCTGGTAGTGTTCGGGAACGGCTGGCTCTGAGATCTCAATGGCTGTGAGACCCTGCGAGACTGACGCAGCGATATTCGGCAACGTGCGCACCACCCACGCCCGACCTTCGGCATTGCTGCTTGTCGTCGGACTGCCATAGAGCGTGGTCTCAAGCCTCTGCCGGGTCCAGCCAGCAGCGACACTGATGAGGAGTTTGTTCGATAAGGCCTCGCTGAGGCCAGGAGTTGACAGCACTTTCTCCACGACAGCAGGGTCCACACCCAAAACTACCACATCCGCCTCTTGAACAGCCGTGATGTTGTCTCGGGCAATCGTCAAGCTTTGCGAATGGTGGGAGAATTGCGCACTCAATCGCTCCTCGGATTCTTGACTCCGAACACAGGCAATGAACCGGGTGAATGGCGCGCTCCCCTCTTTGTCTTTAGGACCATCGACCAAGCTCTTCAGAATAGCGCCGCCCAAGTTGCCTAGGGAATGTTTAGCACAAATTGCCATGGCCGCACCGAAGACATATTACCTACCGCAGCCCAGAATACAAAGCGTAGAATTCGCCATCTTGCTCAAGATCGAATGGTAGGGAATGATTTTTTCTATGCTGTTTGTTTGTTTGTCTTCAACAACAGAGGACTTTTCAATTTGAAGAGGGTAAGTAAGTATCCAGACAGTGGTGGGGTGGCAGCAGACGGAATGTTGATCTGGTGGAGCTCAAGTCGGACGGGCATCCGAACCGATAAGATAAACTGACGGCTTTACGCCCCGAACCACGGAATTCTTGGACGATTCGAATCCCCCTCAATTATGACCGTCTATCGGTGGTTTCTCTTATGCTTCCGATGAATCCATCCTGCAAGGGAGGGCGGAAGGAAGAAGGACAGAATCAATCTACGGTGATTTGTGGGCACGAGGGCAAGCTACGTGACAATACAGTCTTTGGCTACTGGCAGTGAAGTGAAAACAGATAATAAGTTTATTTGAAGTCATGATAATCGTAAAATATATTTCTTTCTAAAATATAGTATCGCCTACGTCGAGAACGTCACAAGGGATTTCAGTCTTCTTCCAACCTCCGACTTTAATGCCCGATATTCATCCTGCGTTCTTGACACAGCATCACGGTTCTCAATTGCGCGGCGGAGGAGATATGCCAGACACTCCCCCATTCCACCCCACGTGGAGCATTTGTAGACTTGGGGAGACCCATCAGGTCCCTTCAATTGTAGCAGACTAAAGCTGACATCGTCCGACATACCGTGCAGCTGGGCGAAGCCAACCGGCACAGTGGGCAACTTGGCGGCGAGGCGCTGCTGGTGTAGATGGTGAGCAGCCATGACGCTGTCCTTGTTGTGGCTGGCGAGGAAGAGGTTCACGGAGGGGAAAGGGCGGCCGTTGCTGGCGCCAAACTCGCCCAGCTCCTGTCGCAGTGCGCCCTGTGCAATAGAGTTGTATGCGTCATCGGTGTTTTGTTTCGTGTCGTGAATCAAAGATCGGTCGTCGGAAGCCATGTACGCGCCTCGGACCAGCTTGAGTCCAAGAGTGAATCCCTCCTCACTAGCAGCAGTGAGGTGAGTAGCCAGAGTAGTTGGGGTGCTCTTGAGATAAGCCTGGTAGGTATTATAGACGAGGGCGTATCCATCCCGGTTGTACTTGCGCTGGAGATCAATGGTCACACGGGCAATTCCCTTCTGGAAATGTTGGGATTCGGCATCAATGAGAATGCGAGCGCCTTTGGCTTTGCACTTTTCGGAGATTTCTTCCAAGGCTTTGATCATCTGTACAGGGGGCAGTTCGCCGGCAGCGAAAGCTTCCGTCACGGCGGGTCCGGCGCCAGTTAACCTGAAGAGTCAGCAATACGTTGGGCACGAGGTTGTACGGGAGCGCATACTTCATAGCCAAATAATCATCTTCACCGAGCAGGTCGACGGTCTTTACTGTGCCCTCGCGCCAAGCCTCGATATGCTCACAATATCCCGTGCCGTTCGCCTGGTCCGTGGTGACACCAAGGCCTAGTTGACTCTTGGTGGAATGATCGAAAACAGTTTCCTTTGCGTATGTGAGGAGCGTACCCCGAAAGCCCAGATCCTTGAACATCTGCACGGTGGCTTGGGTCTCCCGGCCATTTTCACCCGCGCAGAATTGCTTGTAAAACGTCCATTTGAGGATGGTGTGAAGAATGATATTGCGGTCTACGTTCAGCAAAAGGCCATTGCCTGACTTCGACAGGAGGGATAGAATCGAAAGAGACGGTTTGAGGAGGTATGGTTTGGAGGTGATAGCAGCCACCAGCAAGGATCGGAGTAACATGCTGGTGGGCAGGGCGGACAGAGGAGGAGGAAGGGTGGCATTGGGGGCACTCTTGGTTTCAGCCAACACTGAAGTCGACACGGAGCGCACTCTTAGTCGGCATTTGCCAACATTATTGAGCTGTGTGCCTACTCCACATCGTGATGTGAAGGTTCCTAGGGTTGCGAGTGGCGCGGCTTTGCCGGAATGTATAAGAACCATTGCTTGGTATGTTTCGTCGGATAGCTGGACCAAGCAATAGAGAGATTATCCAGCAAGATTCTATAGTGGTATTTCTCTGTCTCCTGATAGTCAAGTACATCTATATATACATATACGGCCTCCTTGCGTATCCACTAATTTGAAGAACCATGGTCTCATGATACTCTATCGGCTGGCCTCCCGGGGTAAGGGATCTGGACGAAAGCTGGTGACCCCGCGGGGTCATTGATAAAGAAGCCAGACCACGGTTCTGACCCACGGATACGTGCGACATGACTGGGGCAATTCCCTGGTACCGAAGGGAAGCTCTCCCGTAGATGCGTCTCTCATATCGGTCTCCCACGCCGAGCTCGCTAGTAGTAGCTGGACTCTGTATCTTTCGTCGGATTACACTTGATAGAACCAATTGAACACGAGAAACGCAGCCCTCAAACCTGTCAGGTGACCATTCTCTTGGTTATCTCCTTCTCTGTCTTACTCTACGGAGAAGACATGCGATAGAAGACGGAACTACAACCGGGAAACCTCATCGGGATGTTGTTACAATGATGCCGATCGATGTAACATGCTGGATGGCATCTTTCAAGTCACTTAGTCATCGCAGGGGCATTTAACTATTATACAACCTACATGTATGATACAGGCCCTCGACGTAGTTATACCCTCAAATATCATGAGATCACGAGTGATTGCAAACCCGAATATGATTTGGTTTACAGGTTCGGTTTTCCCATGAGGAATGGTTCTTCTTCTTCCAGTCACGCCTATGGACCTTGAGGCAGTCGCTTTCGAGCCCGTTGACCATTGCGTCGACGATAGGGTTCCACCACCCTTTCTCTGGATGGTATCCACAAGCATCATCCCCTGATAAACACCTTTTTTTTGGGTGGGCCGCGATAAGCACGGGTTTTACTGCCATATTGGGATACCGCAGTAATGAGTTCTAATGAATTCTTATCATCTGGAGTTCTTCCGATCTCGTGCAGCTGACACCGGTATGGCTTTCCGTTGTGTGTGGACATATAATCGCTGTATTTCGACGATAACATCAACTCGAATTTCTTCTAACTATGACCAATAGTAACGCTATCTCGAGGTGTAAGTGTCGAGCATTTTTTGCACCGATTGGTAAAAGAAAAGTTCTGTGGTTTCTTGGCCACCATCATTTTCCTACCGCGTCTGGTAAAGAAATCCGGACCGTCCGCTACTGGGCCTACGGACGTCTATCCGGCTGAGGTTGAAACAAGCGCCAATGCTGGTTGCAACCCAAAGAGCTTAATGGCCACGCTAGTTCCTATTGCTAACTAACTCCATGGATATATGAGGATCACCACGGTACCACGCAATTGCTCCCAAAATACCCAACGGGGTGTAGGTCAAAAGAACGGAATCTTCGGATGCGAGATATTCAGCGTTCAGAAACATCATTTGAGGTCTTGCTCTTCCTAGAGATAACGGGCTCCACCACTGTGACGTCTCCCCCGCAAGTCCTTTGGCGATGACCACGAGAAGGTGGACCACGGATGCCTTCCCGGTGCCCAGTCAACCGCCGAATTATCTGCGACCTTGATTATCGGCTGCGTACCCGATAGTCGATCTTACCCACGAAGTGGGTATGGGGTTTGCGGGGAAATCTCGATATGACGATAAAGGATTCTGTTATGTATGCTATTCAAAGCATTGAGACTTCATATTCTATCAGTGGCTGTGTCATGTCAGCCCAGCCCGACGCTATCAGACACCGGCCCGCTCTGCTTGCGCAAAGGAAGCGATGATAACGACGGACTCCTGCGCTAAGCCAGACTAACGGGGATGAAACACAGGTTTAAAAAGGCACCAGCGTCCCACTTCTACGTTGGGACTCTGAACTCCAGTTAGCGCTGGTTCGCACATATTCCCCACGATGTTGAAAACCAAAGAAGACCCTAACGAGCTGGCTCCAGTTCCTTCCCAAGCCGGGGAAGTCCGGGATGTGTCCACCTATGTTACCGATGATGTGTTTGGCGAAGTCACCGAGAATGGTCCCAACTATCGTAATGTACGCACCTTGCTACAGGCGCCATCTCGTACACAGACTAACTCTCTGATAGGTAGGATGGATCGGAACCGTTGCGCTCATGATGAAGACTCAGATTGGCCTGGGGGTCCTTTCCATTCCAACCGCCTTTGACACTCTAGGACTTGTCCCCGGTATCATTTGCTTATGTGCTATTGCAGTGATCACGACCTGGTCGAATTACATGATCGGTGCTTTCAAACTCAATCATCGTTCGGTCTTTAGCATCGACGACGTTGGTGCGATCATTTTTGGCCGTTTTGGCCGTGAGTTTCTGGGGGCTGTCTTTTGCCTTTGTATAAAACTAGCCTACCCACATATCATGGAAGTCACTTGCTGATCGTGCATTAGATTGGATTTTTGTGTCTGGCTCCGGCATGCTCAGTCTCTCAATCGGTTTGAACGCTGTCTCCACGCATGGGGTATGTACTGCGGTGTTTGTGGCCGTGGCTGCTATCCTCGGATTCATGTTCTCCAGCATTCGGACCCTCGGCCATATCACTTGGCTGGCGTGGATTGGGCTTGTGTGCATTCTGACCGCGAGTAAGCCTTTCTCTTTCCCTTCGAATCCCGTGGCTCTTCTCTGACAACCTGGCCAGTCCTCATGGTGACTATCGCTGTTGGGGTTGAAGATCGGCCCGCGTCTGCACCGAAAGATGGCGTTTGGGTGTCCGACTTCAAAATTGTCAATAACCCGGGATTCAGCGAGGGTATCACGGCGGTGTCCTCGCTAGTTTTTGCATACTCGGGCACGCCCGGGTTCTTCAATATCGTATCGGAGATGCGTGATCCTCGTCATTATACTCGCTCGCTGATCATTTGTCAGGCGGGAGTGACCGCTATTTACATTACGATCGGCTGTGTAGTCTACTATTACTGCGGGTCATACGTGGCTTCCCCAGCCCTTGGTTCCGCCGGACCGACTATGAAAAAGATATCTTACGGCTTTGCCTTGCCGGGGTTGCTAGTCACGACCACCCTGGTCACCCACGTAATGCCCTTTGCAGATAGATCCCTGTACGCTGCATGCACTAACGGCTCCGTAGATCCCGGCAAAATACATCTTCATCCGCATCCTCCGAGGTTCCCGACATCTGACAGCTAACTCGCTGATCCACTGGGGAACATGGCTCGGCTGTACCTTTGGAATCACCCTAATTGCCTATGTGATAGCGAGCGCGATCCCCGTCTTCAATAGCCTCGTCTCGCTTATCGGTGCCTTACTAGGAACCCTCATGTCGTTTCAGCCCATGGGCTGCATGTGGCTGTATGACAATTGGAGTAAAGGCAAACAAGAAAGGTCCCTCCGGTGGATGTTCATGGTCTGCTGGAGTGTCTTTGTGGTCGTGATTGGCACGTTCCTTATGGTTGCTGGTACGTATGGATGCATTGTGAGTGTCATTGATACCTACAATGCATCTGGTGGGTCAGCCGCTTGGTCGTGCGCTGACAACTCGAACTCAACATGATTTCTCTGACGGAGATAGCGGCTGTCTGTTTGGGGCATCCTTTTACGAGTTCAAGATATAGATATAGATGCTTCGATGTGTCAACAATTTGGTGTAATCTAGAGCGTAGGTTCACACCTCTAACGTGTAAAGGTGGATACCTCTGGCTTTTTGCATAAAAGGCGCAATACTAGAACTAGAAAAGCATAGTGTTAAAATAGAAGAAAAAAAGGAAAAAGGAAAGAGAAAAAAAAAAGGGGAAAAAGGAAAAAACCAAAAAAAAAAGGAAAGAAAAAGAAAAGAATGTTCAAAATATGTCTGATTAGGTCATCAGATCACAAAGTACCCACTGGTCAAGCCTGATATACTATACTTCGTAGTAATAGTGCGTACAACCGGATAAGTGTCCTCCACACTGATACTCCGTAACCAACACTCCAAGTGTATCTCACTTGCTCTAGACAGAGTACGTAAATACTAAATTCTTGCCCCATACACATTATCACATGCTCTCCATTCAGGTGGAAGCATGTCAGAATTTGATGGTGGAGGGCATGGAATCCATGTCACCATCTACGCGTCTTCGATTGTCTCTCGAACCCTAACGCCAAGGTCTACTATACCATGTAAACTAACAATAGCCCCGGAAGAACAATCTCCTGTGTCGTTATCCATACACTAATTGATCCAAACTAATACGTGACCAATGCTAACTATTTGAAATTGTCTATTGTCGTCCCTGTTCAGTTGTAGCAACCTGAGCTAGGAGTACCTCGGTCTTTTAGTAGTCGGCAGAAAGCTACAGTCTTCTTCATGCTCTGTAGTGTGAGAATTTAAGTCTGCGTCAAGGTGCCAACCGGATCCAGAATCATTAATGGCCGTAACTTATCTACAAAAGCACGTATGAAGTTCGATATATCGAATTCAACCCGAGATCAATATGAAACTCAACTGGCCACCAGCCCAGAACAATGAGAAGCTCAAACATAAATCGCCATCTTAACAAGATATATATCCCCTAACTACCGTGAAGCTTCTCTCAGGCTTCCCAAATACCAGGATTTGGCACTCTGATGGTATTGTCATCGGCACGTCGTTACGTGGACCAGGGATCTAGACCCAACAGGCACCACCAGGTTTCGCTCTGGGAATGATAAATTAGCCCCAACCGTCTCTTGCGCTAGTGGTAAAACTCACTGTGGTGCCCAGCCATCATTAGTGCGGTCAGAACCACCCGCAGGACAACTATCGACGATCTTCTTAAGCAACTTCTTGCACTGGTCGATGGAGAGGACCTTATCACCCGAGTTGTCGTTTTTCATCCACAGATTAACGTTCTTCGGATCATAATCGACCTCAAGGCACTGTTTCACCTCTTGTCCGCCTTTAAACGTGGAAGGGGCAATGTTATTGCACCATTTGTCGATTCCATGCGCGGCTGCACTTCTTGCCTCTTCGTGACTCCAGTGCCAATAGCCACCTTGAGGGCAATCTGGTTCACCCAAGATAAGGGTAGGGAATGCAAGCACGGCAGCGAGAACGGGGAGAGCTTGAAAGCGCATATTGGTAGACACAACGGAAGAATTGTTTCAAGGGAAAGAAGCAAGAGAGGATCTTGATTGTTTTGAGGGAAAACAAAGATGAGTATAAATTGAGAAGGAAGAACTGTTGAGAGACTTTTATATCCTTTCCTCGAGAACGCCAAGCAATATTTCTCAGGCCATGGCCTCGCAGTTGATTCTATGAGCCGTGTCTCGCTGTCCATACCATGTTAGACCAAAAACCAACATCAGTTCCGAATATCCTCGAAATGCAACCCATATAGGATGATAGTCCTCAGGCCTTGACACAGCCCGCCCTTGCGCAGAGGGTGCCATTCCTGTCAAGCTATAAGTTACAGTATTCTATACATATGTTACATATATTCCCATAGTCATATCTACATCTGACAGTAATAATACGTAGAATAGGGTTCTGGCACGCTGCTCTCAAGATCTACACGGAGCCAAGTTGGGGGGCCTTGACCCAGGGAGGCATAACACGAACATTCAACCATTAATAGGCCCAGCATGGTCTATGGAATGTCTTACGTCGCTATTAAGCGGGAACGAACCGCGTGTGCCAACCCAACAGATACTAGATCTGCATTGAAATAACACTTTGAAGTATAGTTAATGCTGGGGGCCTTACATTAGGTTATTTAGGTGCTTAACCGATCAGGCGCCCCAACTGAACGGCAACCCTGGAATTAATTAGTTTGCGGGGAACCTGCCGCTGAAGATCTCACGGCCGGAATCCTATGCAAGAATCCAGTCTAAGTGAAGCAATCATATTTGTTATCTTTCCAGAGTTAGAAGAGAATATAAGGGCTTTATCTTTAAACGCCCGAAATCCGACAAACAGACTCTGTCGTTTCTCCGTATACACGCTGGACAAGTTATATATTTCTCTACTTTATTTGGTCTGTACTTGATACCAAAGATATAATGGATCACGATTCAATACGCTTATAGCTCGGGTAATATGCACCAGTAGTAGACTTGGAGCAAAGACGCTAAGGAAGGGCTGTGCTTGCACTCCGCCATCTACCCACAGTCCCTTTCCGTCTATCATGCTCGAAAATAGGTCTAGCTCTGCAGGGCTGATGGTGGCCACATGCCATCGCGCTGCTTCCGTTACCGAATTAGGAGGAGAACAGAGTCTACGACGATCTACTAAGATGTATCCACTGCCACGTCCACATCAACAACAAACGCTATGGTGAAAGACGCGGAAGAGGATAGGGTGTTGACTCCAAGTGCCTAGCACCAGTTATTCCTAGAAAAAAGCTACAGATTATCCTTTGATGGAAATAGTAAGAGTACCGCGGGGAAACGAGCTCTCCCCTCCCTAGGGCATACCAGCACCATGAATGAACTTAACAGCTTTCAAAAGACGCGTAGATATCCGAAGTATAGTTTCCTATTCGGGCAGGGCAACTAGGGAATAATGAGGACAACAAAGGGGCTGCATTCATTCTCGGTAACTGAAGTCCGGAGAGCGAGTGAGTGCTCTATTTGCAAAGTGCCCAAGGTAAAAGGCAGTCATTAACAAGCTGGGAATTATATCTCTTAAGAGATGAGCTTCAGAGTCGATTATTCGCTCCTACTATCACTTTGCCTAAGCAGGCGGGGCTACTCAATAAGGTGGTGGTATAATAACGGTAGTATGAGGTCTGGAAAGGACGAAGCAGTCCACTATAATTACCGTTATGTTCAGACCCCTTTAGTCCCCAATATACATATGCATATGCATATCTATGATGCAAATGTCGATGAGAGCTGCTTCGTATACTGAACGGCCGTTGATGACCCGAGAAGAGACCTAAAATAGGGGCTGGATTCGGGTATAATGCAACTACGCTACTACTGTATATTGAGGCAAGGTGTTCTATGCCGCGGGATAAAGAAGGAAAATACTATATATGTATATATATATTTTAAGAACAAGAACAAAAAAAAAAGACTTTAAAATTCGGCTGTGAAGGGGAAGCATTTTTGGCGTTGTTTTGGTTGCCCAAACTTGCCAGTAGAAATGGAGGGAATAATCATTAAAATTAAGATCCAGTAACTACTAAGACCAGAGGATCACTACATAACAGTTCTAGTACACATAGAATAATGGCAAGCCGCCGTTTCTGGCCTCGAAACTTCAAAGTGGTCCAGTTCCGGCCATCAAATTGTCACCGGTCCTCAGATTCCCATGTGAAAAAAATGCTTTGGGAACGCCAAAGAAGCCACACGGGGCGCCTGCTCTTCGGTAAAAAGCGGTACCCACTTGCAGTCTCGTCCCTATTGGAATGGTTGGAATGGTTGGAAGGTTGCCAAGCCAGCTAAAACCCGCTGGGAACGCCCCAATGCCGAACCAATTCTGGTGGTGATGACTGAGGGCCTTGGCAGGCACGGATGCGTCGGATTTCTTCTTTCCTTGGAATGTGAGAATCCAACGGTGAAGAAAATCAAGATCACCCCCAGGGGTAGCAGGGAATCTCGATTCTCCAGGGGGAGAACAGCGGTTACTCAGGAGCTTGGCCGCTGATCGTTATACAGAGTATGTACGCGCATACCCTACGCAACAGGACGCCATGAGGCCAGTTATCAGCCCTACGCCACGGAAAGCTCTGACTGGTTATTGGACGCCACTACTATTTCTGGCTCCTAGCTTTTCGGAGGTTTTTGGGATCATGAAAGTTGGGCTTCAGGCTCGGGGGTAACATCTTGGTTATTGGTTGCGCTCGGCGTTTCGATTGTTAGGGCATGACGACGCTTGGGCTCCACTTTGGCCGGAACGGCAGATATTGACTGGGGAACCCGACGAATATCGTTGCCTATACTGGTGCAAGATTCCCTCTTAGGCCTTCAGTATCCTTGGCTCGTTATGAGTTTTGCCGAGAAGGGAAGGGGATAAAGAGAAAATCCAACGTTATCAACGACAGGCCAGGTTTTCGGACCACAGTCACTCACTGAGGCTATATTCGGAAATAGGAACAGAGGAAAAAAAAAAAAAAAAAAAAAAAAAAAAAAAAGGGGAAAAAAAAAAAAAAAAAAAAAAAAAAAAAAAGAGGAAGTCCCAAGAAAAAGAAAAATATTGGCATTATTATGTGGCTGAAATTGTGCCACTAATGATCCACTTGCCAAACAATATCGGGGATTGGTCACACTATTGGTCACTAACCATTGTAGAGGGATCAGATACCCCCATGGTCGCGTGCATATGGAGATCATAATTTCATAGGCAGAGAGCATATCTTACTCATCGGAATTCAACAATGCATCCGTACTCGTTTCCATTTCTTGGCTTTCTATGGGGAACGGTCCATATTTATTGACTGCCACCCCCCCCTTTCCCCCCAGGCCCTGCCGGGCCCCTTCGTAGGGGAAATTATGAACCACTCAGACCATGGTGAGTAACATCTTCACTTGGTTCCTGTATGTCGTCAACCAGGTGTCCGACCTGTCCCTGCGGCCGATTCAACCTCAGGCGAGGTTGAGGCCGGGGAATCAACAGGTCGTGGCTCCTCCACCCAGCACGACTCAGGCGTTTGATGCTGGTCCGTCTATCATCCAAACCCCAACAACTCAACCCAGTATCACCCCGTCCCCCACGAGTCCACCCCCAGCGGAGGCGACCGATGAATACTGGGACGACATCATTACCGGCGTGTATGGAATCCCACCGCTGCTCAAGGTCCACGATCGAACCGGGAGAATAAAATGGAGTTGGGGGCGGGACGACGTGACCCAAGAGCTCCCTCCCTATATCAGGTACTGCTTGTATAGCGACGCGAACGATGCCACCGAAGTCAAGTGGATTAAAAACGGAACCGCCATCGCTGCGATCTACAGCGATCTGGTGCTAATAATCAACCATACCCCTGACAACCCGGAGACCGACAAATTGATCACATTTGCTGTCTGCCGGCAGAATGAATTTCTCTGGAATGCTCATACCCTGGAGCCATTGCCCGGGGATCGAGTAGCGGTCGGTACGACGGGTTCCAACGCATGGGACGGCATCCTCGTCTATAACTCCAGTGTCGATAACCCCCTGGTGGACGAGCCGCTGATCCTGCAGAATATCACAGGCCTGCGCGCCATACACGGAATGATTTGGGACGAGCAAGAGCAGATGCTGTGGGCCGCTGGTACGGACGCGGCAGCCGATGGGTCAGACCCTATACCAGCGTACGGAACTATCCAGGGCTATCCCTACAATGCAACGACCGGCGAGCTGGAAGACACCAACGAATTTATGTACCGGCTCCCAGAGGCATGGGATCAGGAGACGGAATGGGGCCCAGGATATCCATGGTGGTGTGGGCCTCACGATCTCGTGCCCATTCCCAATGATCGAAAATTCCTGATGTCGCAAGATCGAGGCTTACACGCCTTTGACCTGAACACCCGTGAATTCTACCTCGATAGCAAAGGCGTGATTGATACGTATATGAGAGGGTTCGAAGTGACCACCAACGATCGAAAAGGTTTTAACCGGGCAGGAGAGTACCTGGAGCTCCCCGAATCAGACCTGAAGGGTTTCAGCATGGCGCCGGATGGAAGCTTCGTCTATGTACAGTCTCTATGGCGTTTGCTACGGGGCAACCACACGAACATCGTCGTCGATGGTGTCCGACAACAGATCAACCTGGGGGATGAGATTTACCGATCCCGTTGGTTTGCAGATATTCCCGGTTGGCCGAAGCCAGCTGCATAAGAAACCCGACGAGACTACAATTCAACATTTCTTTTCTGGGCAACCCGCATGCTATGACTCTCCCAGTGGGAACAGACATGGCGCCGCTCTATGGAGTTGGCTGCGACAGTGGTCATTAATATCGACGACACGTTTGCGCCACTTCCACCACCTCCGGAGTGAAACTGCTGAACCATGCCATGCTATCATGCCGGTCATGATGTACGAGCATAGTTTCGCATATAGCTTAATCGAAATATACTCCAAAGAGCAAGGGGAGCCACAACTAGACGACGACCCACGACCACCACATCATACCTGTTTTGGGAAACAGATAATATCGTCAGCTCAACGCCGCTGCGTGGTCGCATTCCCTCGTCTCTCGCTTCGGATCATATGATCATATATCGCCATGTATTCATAAGGGGGAAAGACGACATAGAGGGAGATCAAGTTGATCTCCAGGACTGGATATACCATCCACGCTGATCGCGTGAAGTACATAATATTATTCTGCATATGAACACAATAAATACCGGCATAATTGGATACATCCAATTGCACTCCTGCTCAATCCTCTTTTAGTAGTTCCCCTGTAATGTACTTTAGCTAGTTGACACTCCCCCTCTCTAGTGCAGTGACCATGCTACCTACCTGGTCACTTTACCACAATGATTGCCACATAGTCTAGTGTCTGGCTTGTACCTGTGCACTCTAACCCCTCCAATGCCCAGACATAATGTGGTCTTTCGCAGCTGTCGCTTGCATATCGAAGGGGCTTTGACAGACTACACGCTGTCGCAGCCAGCCCATGTCGTTCACATGCCGAGCACTGGCTGTCTACGGGTTACGGATATGAGATCGTCCAGCGCCAATCTCACATCGCGTCCTGTGTCGCACTAACCCAGGACATATTGATTCAGTTGGCCATTGTCTGCCCCCGTGAAGGTTAGAGCAACATGTCTACTATTTGCCATTCCGAATTGACGGTAATACACAGTAAAACTAAAGCCCCTCATGCTTTAAGCAACATGATGAAAGTTGATATGTAACAGTCAATAAGATTCAAGACTTGGTCCGGTAGATATACTGTTTGCCAACCAATTCCTTTATTGAAAGCATTCATGATAGACAAATATACGATGACCACATCGGTTGACTGGCTCCCATAAAGCGGAAAAGGACATCTCGAATTCAATGAACAAAAGCAATGGAAGAATGAAAGCATCCGACATGAGGCGGAAGACGGGATGAGTGCCAACATTATTATCCCAGCTGGGATAGGAGGAAATCACTGGCATCGCCAGTATCAGAAAGATATGAGAAATGCGGCGGTGCCACAATCAGTGTCCCAAGGCAGACCAGGTCTCCCACAGCGCAATAGACCTTCACTTTCTCTTTGGGGAAGTTTGCAATCTGGCCCCTCTCTTGGGCGTTGCGTGTGTATCCGAACAGGACAACACCTTTGATCTTGTCCTGCACATCTGCGGAAAGGCGCTTAATGGCCCCATTCATGACCGCTGTTCCTTGGCTGGAGATAACGTCAGCATGACTGGAACATGTATCAAACAGTCCAGACGCACCTGTAACCACCGGCAACAATCTGAGTGTCGGGGCACTTGGAAACGGCTTGCTCAAAGAGTCCTTGTGCCTCCGCGATTGCGGCTTGGGATGTTCCCTCAGGAAGAGCATTTGATGGGAGATCCGCTGTATATCTGGGTCCCACGCCCTGGCAAGCGACATCGCCCGATCTGGCTGACTTCAACAGATTGCAGACCGCAGGACCCGTTGAAATGCCCTACATGTGTGAGTATCTTCACGTAAAACGGAGGGCACTCAAACTCACCAGGAGGCCTGGCTCCGTGGAAGCCCTGGCAAAGATAAAGGTAATGGGCTTGCAAGGGCCATCCCGCAGCTCATTCCCACCAGTCACTGATCAGGATAGTCAGCATGCGTGCCGCAGAGGGGGTTTATTCTCTAACATACGCTGGCGTTCCTGGAGGTCCACTGGGCTTGCCACTGCAGTCGCAGCCAGTGCAATCACTATGTTGCGGAGATGCATAATGAGGAAACGGTTTTAGAAAGCAGGCTGTGTCTGTGAAGTTCGAGTGCGATGCAGTTTGTATCGACGTTCTTCTTGGGATAAAGCAGCCATCTTTATAGTGATTGCATTGTTCACAGCATCCAGCATTTATGCCTCGGTATATTTCCCAGTCTGATATTCATATAGTGCCTAGCCTTTGTTGGCAGACACCGTGCGCAAACATCTGTGAACGGGATAGGTCAACTGCAGTCGCAAGCTGGGATCCCAGTGAGACAGATGATTTTCTCCCAGCTGCCGAGAATTGTACGTTCGTCTTTTGGCCTATAAGATCCATTATCAGAAACAAAGTACCGAGGAAGACGCGTTAAAGTTTCTTGGATTGGGTCTCTTAATTAGCCTGATCAGCATCTATAGGCGGAGATCTGGGGTCCCCGGTGGATCTCTCAATTTAAATTAATCTAGTTTTCCATGAAGAACTATCACACACTACACGCAGAGCACCCTTGTCCTGACTTCCATATCGGATGGTGGTCCGTACCTCAATGAGGATAGTGAGTGCCTAGGGTGTTTCTGATATTGTCAGAAGCGGGGTCTCATATTGTGATCTGGTAAGCATCGTCATGCATCCTTGGGGAACAGGGTCTCTGCCAGGCCAGATGGCATATTCGGTCTTCAGATGAGGGTAAACAGTTGTGTTTTGGGAATGCGTCACTGGTTGTTGAAAGGTTGCAAATTCCACGTTCATATTACAATCTCCTCTAACCTTCAGAGCCAGTGGTATAAGTCTTCATAGTAGTTGGTACGGTGGTTGCTTTTTCGTGGCTTCTGCACTCCGCAATGCCCGACTTGAGGATATAGCGGGGTAGCAGCCCAGGAAGGACATGCAGAAGACTAGCGCTTATTAGATCCTGTGGTCTATTTTACCGTGTGGATTACAGGGCAGTAGTAGTAGAGAGTCTAAGTCTCGTGACTTCTTTATATTCTAGGGTCTGGAAAGGAAGATATTACCAACCGCATTAGAACCACAGTGGGAAGTTGAACAACAGAAGACTGGGGTAGATAAATATATGTCGATACCAGTAGTACTCTCAACACGTCGCATGTTAAAAACTCTCGAGTAGTACCCAAGAGGCCTTTTCCGTCAGTAGAATTCCACCTAATCATGTAGCAAAAGTTTCTAGCGTCTTATCATTGTCTTGTTGTTGAGACTTTGTTCCTATTGCCAGCTCTGTTTGGTTAGGAGGATGGTACAACCTCAGGCTGCAAGGCAGCAATCGCCACCTTAGGCTTCCAACCACGGATCATCTTTGTTCCGGGTCCATTTCAGTTCTTCAAGGATTGTGGTCTGTTTTTGTTTATGGACCCTGTGCTATAACGGCCTCACAGCATTGTATTCGGCTCCCTGGCTCTTTTGACTGTATGCAGCGAACAATCTGCAAATATCAAAGCAATCCGTTTTCACTTGATCGCGCTGTTGTCGCTCTGCCCTTCTCCTTCAAAACATGGCATAAATAGATAACCTGCCACTGCGGAAGACTTAACATGATAGGATCCTCACCGTTCTGCAACTCTGCAGAAATGTCTCGGCTCACACATTCCATCAAACAAACGTAGATGCCTCATAGCTCGAGTCAAGTTGAAGATACCCCCTAGTCGTATCTTGGAGTTTCACGGGTTGGCACAGCTGAGGGGTGCGTGCGCTACAAAAGAAGATCTGTCATTGGCGGTTGAATTAAGAAAAGATACTGTTGAAAAGCTACAAGTATTTGACCCACGTGGTAGTACTTCGTAGGCGGGATAGTACCGATATAGCTTATGATCTATTTCTGGGAGACGAGTCTATATGGTACTACGTGACTACAATGACGTGGTAGGAGTACTAATGACACAAGATCCAGATAGAAACAAAGCTCACCTCATATAGGGCCCGTGCAACTGTGTATCTGAAAGTAGAGGAACCGACAAGCCAGAGCAGTGAATTGATAATGATTCTACGCCCGCACATGATTCAGGCTCTGGAGGCATGTATCATGAGGAAGATTGACATATTCGAAGTTCAACACGGCATGCAGTTTTTATATTACCTATGATGGATCTTGGCTAAAGTGAGGCGATACAAAAACAATCGAACCATATATGCACGTGGTTTTCTCAGCGTTGGTCTATCCCGTTAACCTGCCCTTCCCATCATAACCAGCCCTAATATCGAACAATTCTTGACAAGCGCGAGATCGAACCGGGAATCAGAGGCAGTGAAGAAGGCGAGCCGGGCATAAAACAGGTGCACGGTAGCACATTGAGAGTCGTTCCTTAGTGCTATAGAAATGCATTAGCCTGACTCTCATGAAAGCATCAAAGTTCACAGGACATGGTTACTTACGCTGCAGGAAGAGCAGGAGCAGCTAGAGCAGTTACCGCTGCAGCAGTTGCAAGAGCAGGGAGACATTTTGATGAATTGGAAAGTTTTGAGAGGTTTCTCGAAGTGATTTTGTAACTTGAATTGAAGGCTTTGATGTTTGTGTGCGATGATTGAATGCGATGATGGAAGAAACTGGACTCTCGACGGCAGAAATGTCCTATTTATACCTTTGAAGGTCTTGCTTCCGAGGCCTGTGCAGAGTGAGATAAAATGAGCTTTACCCGCCAGAACCGCCGAAATGGCATTGGGGCATCGGGATAGCGCATCAGCCGACGGAAGCACTAGGCTTTCATGGCGGCGTGGGGGGAAGAGGCGACTCTCCAAGCCTCATGGTCAGTGTTTTCATCATACAGTGGCATGTTGTGGAGTTGGATCAGGTAGACTGTGACAGGGATGGTATAGCCTGACATTTCCAGCCGACGTAGGTAAGTTTCAAGGCACCATGGTTAGCCCCACTCCGTGTAGGTAGTATACGTGAGTAGTGCGCTTTCCAGTGTCGACGAGTGTAGGCCGACATCGCTTATACTGGGATCCCAACGTGCATCCTAGACTGCTCAAAGCAGATACAAAAGCCAAAACCAAAAGAAAGAATCCAAGAGAGCTGATCAAGTCCTTGAGATGACACTCTTATACGCAAATACAGATGAGGACCTTGGGAATTTGAGCACCTTGGGAGCACTCGCGTGGGTCGTAAGAACCCCCTATTTCCTATTTTTCACTATCCTGAGTGTGTCCTCTAATGCAATCTTTTACTTTCCTACCAGGTGGCCTAGCACTTACAGAGAAACGCACTAAAGGGGGCAAACTAAAAAAAATTTCTGTTCCCGTCGGATTATAGGCATTGCCCAGATTCGGAGAGATTCGCAGCACCCACAGGAGAATACTTATCACCCACGCGGGCAGCTGCTAAAATCGCGCATCTCACGATTCAGCTAGTAAGGGGATTAAGGCCCAATGGGATAGGTCGTCGTCGTCGTTTATCTGCCCCCACCAGTAGGTCAAAGCAACACAACCTCAAAAATCCTCCACTCAACAGGGAAAGAGTCGGAGCTGCTTACGCGCTTGCCTGATCAGTACAGGTGCTGTTGATAGAAATGACAAATGTATATCTGGTGTGATGCCCCCGTGGTGAGATCCTGATCATTCTTTGATCCACCAGAAGATTGGTATTGGCCCAAGCCAGGCATGACTTACTGCGGCAGCGTCGGTAATCTTCCCTAAGAAGGCACCCGGTTCGCTACGAGCCGATTAGTTTCATGTAGCCAAGCGTAAGAGATGGTCTAGTCAGCGTTATTAGACACAGTCTGTTCCTAGGTTTCCTGCGGACAAAGACTTCCCGTCACCTGTGAAAGCAAGTGTGCGACTAATTCCAGCGGGGTCCCACTTCAAAACGTAAGTCTAGACAGGACATTGAGTATGGCTGCCTGTAGCTCGTATGAAGTGCCGAATTTTCACGCGTAGTGGTATCTAGGGAAACCCGGCGTATGCATATGCACAAGCCTCTGCGCCAACTATATGAAGCTACGGCATCTCCGAACAAGCAAAGAGTGATTGGCAGCGTTCTTCGCAGCCCCCACGCTCCTAGAAATAAGGATATGCAAGGCTATTACATATTTCCAACATAGAGAAGGCGATTCCGGTCAGCTGTAACAATGAGCATGGCATTTGACGCATATCTGCCTCGTGGTAGCCCACGCATATGAACTGGTAAAGGAGTACCTCCACAGTGTAGCCTTCCCTCGTGCCCTTTACAACACTGCTGGGTCGCGAACCTTATGTACTCTGTCAGGTGTGACAATAATAGACTTATGCCTTTGGATGCCTGCATGGATTAGCTTGTCCATACCTTCCTTGAGGGAGCTTTAGTAAACTCTTGGCATTTATTTGATTTGCTTATCTGTTTTCTGTTTTCTGTTTTCTTGGCTGATCACTGCCTACTGGACTTCCTGTTAAATAGAGGTTAACTACTCTAAGGCTTTCTCTACACTGCGTAATATGGGATTGCCCCTTGCTTCATCCGCTTCGTTTTCTTCCACAACTCCGAGTTTCTTGCGTCAATGATTCCCGGAATTAAGATGTAAATGGTGAAAGAAGCTGGCCCTAATTCTAATATGTATGCTACAAAATCTTACACATTATGTAGTTTGACAGATGATATATAATGGTTGTGTTCATGTAGCTGTACATAGAATTCCTTCCCATAGCCTAGGCGCAGCGTTAGCCACCACGCCAAGGCAAGGGCAGGCAAAATAAGAGTATTAAATCAGACACTTGAGATTCTAAAACACGATAACCTGATGGAAAATGCAGAGTAACTGCACAGCCACAGAAGGAAGACCTCGAGACTGGGCATCTGGACAATGCAGAACCGATTTCCTGCGCCACAATGCGATACATTTTCTAGGCCCACTTGCCAAGGAGTGCCATCAAACCCACTCCCCAAAGCATTGAAATCACCATGAACGCCAGTCGCTTGTTGTCCTGAGTACGATGGGGATCGAAGAGAAAATCGCGAGCCAGCAATTCGACCAACCCCGTGTAGATAAGGATACCAGCAGAGATGGCGTCCAGAACCCCCGAGACCACATTGGCGGTAAAGGAGCCTGCGTTGTAGGTGGTTCTGACTCCGAGTCCGATTGCGATGGAAATTGGTGTTGTCAAACCATAAAGCGTGCACAGAATCCAGGGCAACCAGCTGCCTTTGCGGAAGGGAATCGCTGACATGCGGGCACCAATACCTAATCCCTCAAAAGACTGGTGGAAGACTAGGACTGGGTACAGAGTGGAAAATTCTTCACCGGTAACACCGAGATTCAAGCCGATAATGACCGAGTGGAAGATGACACCGAACTCAAGGATTAGGAAAGCAGCAATCTGCTGCTTGAATGATCTCTCCGTCAGCGAGTCATTGACAGATTGCGATTCAAGCTGTGCTTCCTTCTCCACAGGGGCTTGGTTAGCCACAGCGGCAGTACGCGAGGTGTTGTCCGTTATGCTGGTCATGATAGGCTCCGGGTCCTCACGACAGATTCCGTACTTGACCTCCACATATCGCTCCGCCCCAAAGTCGAGAAGGAAGATTGCGATGAGAGAGGCAAGGACGATGGCTGGGCACCAAGAATAGTCCCCCCAGTGGCCGGTCATGCCGACGCAAGATGCCGGTCCTATTTCATCATACGCGGGATCCAAGAGATGGATAAAGGCCGTCGCCACAATGACACCTGCACCGAAGTACCGTGCGAAGAGGTAGACGTATAGAGGGATGTGAAGGCGAGGAACTCGTTTGGCCAGCACCGGGAAGAATGTAACAGCGCTTGAGATGATCAGAATCACAAAGATTGCCGATACACGAGCGCCTAAGCGCCCATCGTAGTCGTTTTCTGAGGCATTGAGGTAACAGATGATTTCTGCCGGGTCCGCGGTATCGAGATCGACGTTGTTGGGATTGAACGACATGGTGAAAGAGATTGAGTCTGTGAGGAAAATTCCAACGTGCTTCTTCTGGTTCGACTCGCGCCGGGATGCTGGGATTTATAGGGGAAAGTAGGACATCTTTGTGGGATACCTTGCGAGCCATGACTCCAATGGTGAGGCATTTGAACCACTGAAAGGAACCATGGAAGCCGAAATTACCACATTTTAGTCACCACATGGTGGCAAGCGATTCATAAGTGTCTGAGCCGGTGTGTGCCACCGTCAGGATTATTTCTTGACGGACCGTATTGGACAGGCAACTAGAGGCAGCTAAAGTTCATGCTACTACGTTCCTAACGAGTCGATAGCATCCTCGACCCGAAATTACATGGCATCTGGGTGGAGTTGTCTGATGATGCATCCCCATGCCCTGGTCCACCCTGGGAGCAAAGTGGATCTTTCGGGTAGTATCCGGACTGTCTGTTCGAATCGAAGTCCACGCGATATGAACATTTCCCCAGGGTCCCCAAAGTTGTTTCAGCTTCTCCACCCACCATTCCAAGTTGATTCTCGATTCGCTGGCTCTTTGTCTTTGCTTTGTACCAAGCAACTCTGGGCAGGAAACAAGCAAAAAGGCCAAGTCAAGGAAATACGAGTGTGGTAGTGTCGTTGAAGATTTGAAGTAGGCCCTTAACTACGGCTCGCAATTCGCAACGTACAGCCGTGGAGACGGATACGGAAAATGTCTGCGTGAACAATTTCTGCAGAAGCCCATAGACGGTAGAAAACATAATGAATCACGCACGACTGCGGTCCTCATTTTCTAGGGCCGGCTCAGGAGAGTCGAGATACTCGTTGACATATCACGAGCGACCTCTCGGCCGGGATTTCGTTAGCATGGTCGCGACAACCGCGACTAACATTTTATTTATGAAATACGAGGACGGAGCATACTCCACAGTGGTACTAGCTCACAGTGTCGCAGCCTGCAATAGTCCAGTTTGATTTCACATTCCATGGTTGAGGCAGGATATCCTTCCCTCACGATATTCTTATTCGTGGTCGAGCATTAGTAGCGATTCACCGGATAGACATGGTTCGCATGTGATGAAAGATAAGGAAGTCGAAGAGGATACAGGAAAGAAGCGGATGAAGGGGGTTGTTATCGTCGTGCTTGGGCGAATGTTGGGCACTCAGGCGATGAGGAGGCTGTTAGGGCTCAAGTTCCACAGGAGGCAATAAGTTGAGGGAATATAGACATCGGTGTCACATGACACACGGCCTGACAGGACAGGCTGTCAACTTAGGCGTCGAGATGAACTCATGCTTCTCTCACAGTTCGCTAAATCGATCGGAAGTATCAACAGATCCCGCGACATCACGACCTTATGTCCCCTACATTTCCCCTGTTCCCGTTATTGCCGCCTGAGATCCGACACTACATCTGGCACTTGTCTCTCACCCATGCCCGAGTGATTCGTATCTCGTGCGACCGGGGTATCCTTCCCAACTCGCGGCGATATGCTCGCTGCTTTCGCGCCGACTGCGCCAATCCACCTCAGCTACAAGTAAATACGGAGGCCCGTCATGTGGCCCTGCGGTGTTATGCACCTTACTTTCGGACTAAACATATGCCTCACTGCTGCATTTATCTAGCGCCAGACCAGGATGTCGTGCATCTGCATGAGGCGGTGTTGGCATACCTCAGCACGGCAGAGAGAGCGGCCCTCCGACGGCTGATAATTGACGTTCAGGATTACGGTTCCTTCGGTTCGTACTGGATGGATAGCCTGTGTAGCATGGACCGATTGCAGGAAATTGTGTTGGTGGTGTTGCCAGGCACCTCTACTCCCTATCGAGTATATGACCATCTGCCCGTGGCAGACGATGAGATTGTTTGGATGCTGAAGGCTGCCTTCGTTGAGGGTGTCAGGACTACCCCGGAGTGGGCGATGCCGCGCGTCAAAGTCATATCGCATGATGGAACCGCGATGGGGGATATCGTCGTAGAGGCGGATGATCTGGAGATATCTTAAGGCCGTAGGCCTTCCGGGAGAGCCGAAAGCGACTCTCCGTCCAAGCGAAGGGTGACGAAACGATCTGACAGCCCGTCCTGGAGGAAAGGTGGATAATCCTTGCTCGATGCGGAATAGGGACGCACGGGGCGCGAGTGCCAACGTCTCGCTGGAATGTGGGGACCGGATGCGGGACATGGAATATCTCTTGCGGACAGTGCCTTGCCCATCGATTGATCCTCACGTCTGGACTAAAGCTCTGTATCGGCCCTACTCGATTGATAACAATGAAGGTCATTATCGTTGGTGGTGGTATTGGTGGTCTCGCGACTGCGATTGGTTTGCGTCGTGCTGGCCATCAGGTCAAGGTAAGAGGAAAGCGGTTCCTGTCGATCATTTTAAAGACAGGCTAACCACCGGCTACGGGTCTGGCAGATCTTTGAACGATCTTCGTTCCTCCACGAAATTGGTGCAGCTATCAACATCTGCCCAAATGCCGCTCGGGTTCTCTCACACTGGGGATTCAATGTTGAACTAGCCCGCATGGTAACCGCACGGCAGTCTATTGTAGCACTCGGAAGCTCACTCAAACCATTGGCGGAAGTGGATTGCTCAAAGTGTGAGGAAGTGTATGGTGCACCGTGGCTGCTGGCCCATCGAGTCGACCTACATTCGGAGTTACGCCGTCTGGCTACAACTCCGGAGGGACCCGGATTACCGGCAGACATCGTCTTGAACTCAAAGGTCGTTGGATATGACGCTTCGGAGGGATATGTAACGCTGGCGGACGGGTCTGTGCATGGGGCGGATCTCATCGTCGCAGCGGACGGAGTCCATACGTCCGCTATCCAACATGTCAATGGCCGTGCAACACGACCAGTTTCTACCGGCTCAGCAGTGTTTCGGTTCCTACTCTCGACCGAGGATTTGCCAGATGATCCTAATATAGAGCCACACTTCGGTGATGGTCTTTTGCGGATTATGGCTGCGGAGGGTGTGAGGCGGTTGGTTTGGTATCCATGTGCTAAGTAGGACTGCCTTTGGCTTGCCCGTCCGGCATCATTTCATGCATCAACTGATGGCATTGCGCAGTAACTCAGTGCAGAACTTCGTGGGAATACATCCAGATCAATATACAAACGGCGACGAACAAGAATGTCAGTCTTTTTTTCTTTCTTTCTTTTTTTTTTTTTTTCATGTTTGCATTTTGTGCCCATTGTGACTGACGACCAAGTCATAGCCTGGGACCGGTCCGCCCATGTCAATGATGTGCTGGCGCAATACCACGACTTCCATCCCAGCATTTTGAACATTATCAAGTAACGTTAGGTGGCCACTCTTCCTTTTCATATGCTAACATGCCTCAAGGAAGGCGACCAATATCAAGCGGTGGCCACTTCTGTACCGGGAACCCGTGCCAACTTGGAGCTGTGACCGTCTAGTGCTTATTGGGGACGCAGCGCATCCTATGCTACCTCGTACGTTTTCCTGACTTAGGCCTGGAATGAAAGATCCTCCCTAACACTCGTGTTTTAGACCAGGGCCAAGGTGGGGCTCAGGCTATTGAGGATGCAGGCGCATTGAGTGAGATCTTCACTCAGTTGCCTGCCAAACCCACGGCAGATGAGATCCGTGACCGTCTCGCACTATTTGAAAGGGTTCGGATCAAGCGCGCGTCGGCGATACAGGTCACCTCCAATGTTGGACAGGACGAAGCGTGGAAAATCCGGGAACACGCACAGCAATACATGCCAGAAGGTGTTGATGTGCCCACGTCGCCAGCAGAATTCATGGAGCATAACTTCCGTTATGATGTTCTCGAGGATAGTCGGCAACAGCTCGAGGCTTTCTTGGGGAAGAGTTAGGATCAGAATGGTTGGCTTTCCGATTCACTAGGTGGACGTGAACACAATCGAGCCTGTTCTGCGTTGACTCAAAGTATATCCTGCAAGTTTCCTTCATATTAGTCGTGACCACTGAACGCCTTTGTGAGTGGGGAGGAGAAGAAGCACAAAAAACAAAAATTTATTTTTCTATGGACATAGAGTTTGTAGGCCGGTAGAATAGAATTTCAATGGCCACCGCGGGTGAGCGTTGGTTGATCACTTATATGTTGGATCTAGAAGACGATACCAACCCTCCATTGCCCCAAATATTCAAGGCCGTTAACCCTCCATCAACTAATAAATCACCCCCTGTGGCAAACACTGCATCCTTTGAACATAAGAACGCAACCGCGTTCGCAATGTCAGCCGTCGTCCCCATCCTCCCAGCAGGAGTGCGATCAATAGAGCTCCGAAGCATAGACGCCGCAGGCCCCTCCAGCTCCTCCTTCATCATAAAGGACTGCACCACCCCAGGACTGACTGAATTAATCCTGGCACCTTTCCTCGCCCACAAGGGTGCAGATGCCTGGACGCGCAGGATATTCCCTCGCTTGGAGATCGCGTACGCGCTCGTGCGGGACTGCTGGTCTGTCCTCGGGGTCTCCGAGTCAAAGATGCCTGGAGGGAAGTCGGGATGCTGCAGCAAGGTTTGCAATGGGGCCGTCGCCAGGTGTCGTTCGAAATCCGGGGAGAGTGAACCCTGAATGCGGTGTCCGGCTGCGCTGGCGATTGCGACTAAAGAAGTCCCGACGGTCGCGAAGTGGTAGAACACCTCGATCACATTCGCCGTGCCACGTAGGTTAACGTGGTATATTCGACTGGGAGGAGCTTGATTCATGGCCACGCCAGCGGTGTGCGCGACCACTCTGATCGCGCCCAGCCCAGCGGCATGTAACGCGAGCCTCTTGACCGCGCTGATATCAGCTACATCTGTTTGAACGCCTTCGACGTGGTGGCCTTCGTCACGAAGGGTTTGGACCGCCCTCTCGAGGGCGTCTTGTGAATAGTCGGCCAGGACGATGTGGCAGCCGCTGCCCAGGCGGCGCGCAATGGCAATGCCCATGCCTCCACAGCCGGTCACGATCACCACGTCCTTCTCAGGGGCCATTGTGGGTGAAAACAAGGTGTAGAACGTACGAGGTAGCGAATCTGTCAAAGTGATAGCAGTCAACCGCTTGAGACACCCGGCACTGAGCAGCGCCTACCTTTCCACGTGTACTTTATACGCCCTGAGAACACGTGGGGTCCAAAAGTGCTCTGCTGCTATATATAACGTTGGCTGCAAAGCAGTGGATGTCATTGGTATGGAAGAAGACGGTAGACCCACTGACACACGTCAGATCTCCTTCGATATCACTTCTCTAGGAATGGTGGTCAGCTTAGGAGTAAGAAAAACAAGGATGCGGCTTACACACATACCACTTACAATCTAGTCGGCGCGAGGATGAGTTCCATGGCATCCTCCAAAGTCCCAGATACCCTCCGACCGATATACCCACACAGCCGTGCAAAGGGGAAGAAGTCCAGGTGAATGCGAGGTGGGTATTTGACAGGCTTTTTTGTCTCCATATACCAAAAACGGGGGTCTATCGAACTAAGAGTGACATGGCGGGTTCGCCGTTCTATATTACATATGATACATGATTCATTTCCATTTCCACTCCGAGTTGCGATGGATGAAATAGTCCTTGCTCTGAATCGCCTTGCGAATGCCCCAAAGCCCACCCAGGGGCCAGATGTCGCGCAGTTTGCGACTCCACGACTCGCTGCGCTCCCTCCGATCCGCCTCAACATCGATGCGCACTTTATCATACACACTGGGGAGGGTCTCCGCCCGATACTTCCGTCGCAAGCCCTCATACCAGTCGCGATCGTACATCTTCCAAAACTCCTCCTGGCTATAATAGGTGTGGGCATAGAACCACTTCATGCCACCCAACTCCCGTAATCGCCGTTCCAAGTCTCGATTGGCGGCGACAAACGTGTCCGGATCCTTGGGTCCGAAACCCCACACGCCAATGTTCAACATCTGGCCAGGCGTGAAGCCCTCACTCTCACCCTTGACCGTGGTCTCATGCGGATGGAACGTCGGCGCTGGGCTTTGCTTCAGCGGACACAGCCACAACGGCCAAATGCCCAACTTCTCACTGGTATAATTGATGAAGGACTCGGCTGTGGCGTACGGCAGCGCCAGATCCTGAATCATGTACCGACTCGACTCCCCGCTGGCATGCAGCGCCTTGTACAGCATCCGGGTGTGTAAGAAGTCGTCCAGCCACCAGCGCGTGAGTCGGTTGAAGGGGAAATGGAAGTACTGGAATGCCGACCGTCCCACCCAGAAGCCGGCGCGATCATAGCGGAAGAGATACTCGGCCAGCGGGATATAATCCGAGACAGGGCCCTGAGCCGCTCGTGTCTTCTCCTGCACATGGAGATAGTACCACGGGTCCCAGGCATGACTGAACGTCTGCACCTGCGCCGCGGAGGGCATCTCGTCCGTCATCTCGCCCGCGACCACCACCCCGTGTTCCGGCCCGTATACGATCCCATCGACATAGTGATTCCGGTCGTTTAGCGTATGTTCGTGTACCGAGTGAACGGACTCCTTCACACTCCGCTGTGGATGATATGTGGCCTTGACGAATTTCTTCGCCTCGATCAATTGCAGCTCAATCAGGGTGGTGACGCCTAAACTGCCCACCGCACCGGCGGCGCCGTGGAAGAGATCTGTGTTTTCACTCTCCGACGCCTTCACCACACTGCCATCGGCCAGGACCATCTCCACCGAATGGATCGTCTTGTCAAAAAACCCATATTTGAAGCTGGAACTTTCTCCGGCCGTGCCCGCAAAGCCGCCGCCAGTGGTGATCCCCGGGAACTCCATCACGACCGGCGGCACCAGTCCGTATTTCATAGTGGCCTCCACCAGTCGGTCCATGGGCACATTGGGCTCGACGAGGGCCCTTCGCGTGGTGGGATCAACGTGTAATACATTGCGGAGGTCGCCAATATCGACTTCGCGGTCTCGGCGGATCGGTCGCGTGCTGTTGGTCGAGCCGTGGTTGATTCGAAAGGGTTCCTTGCGTTCGTAGAAACCCCGAATGCTGTTGGCGATCCGGGAAACCGCCGTCTTATGGCGTGCCAGCCCCATGGCGGAGGAATTGTGCTGGTGGTGGTGGTGATGGTGGTGGTCGCACTTCTTGTCTGGAAGGTTAATTGATGGTCACGTTTTCCCGTCTCAATAGCTTTGACCTGCGGGCTCGGGGAAAGTCGGGGAGCACTCGGGACCACCCGGAAGGAATACCTGAAGCACATCACAGCCAAGTCTATACGTCTATACGTCTATGCATACATCCATCCCATATGTCTACATACTTCAGTCATTGATGTGCGTTTCCACGTCGTAATATCCGTATAACTGGTATGTATTGTTTGACAATAGTGATGATTTATTCATTTCTCGCAACAATGCCATCCAACCTAGAACCGTTTCTATCCTCCGTAGGGTTATGCTTCTCACGCCCAAGATATTCTGTATGGTGATTATTCCTAGTGGCTAGGTGGTCACTGGGTAGCCACAATTTAGAAACGAAGTTCATATTAAGGAACTGTCAATCTAAGTTGTGGATGGTGTGGTGTACCCTTTGTAATTCGAAGAGGTCTAAGATTCTATTCAAGATACAATAAGAGGGCCAATTTCATACATGAGACAAATACAAGACCCATTCCGTAGCCACATTATACGTCTCGGCTCAAGAGACTCCCTTCTCAAGCATCAACCTGTTCTACCTGCTTTCGTTTGAACCTAAACATTTGAATCATTTCGGTCCAGAACCCCGGGGCGGGACTGGTGAACGTGGCTTCGTAGGAGTCCACAATCGGTCGGTCCCAAACCAAGTCGACATCCTTCGGCTGGAGGATCTTTGTCCGGTGAGCGAACTTCCATCCGAAATACAAAATGGGCGCGAGGATCTGCATGGTGTAATTCTGGAAGAAAACCTCCACACTCCATGGCGCGAACGCGGTATATCCGTAGAAGAGCAAGACCAGGACCATACACACCGCACCGATGTAGGAGCAGTAAGGCTGGAAATAGCCGTAGTACGGAAAGCTCTTTCGATCAATGCCTTGCGCGTTGCATGCCCGGTAGAACTGGATGTATGTGATACATACGACCAGATAGTCAATGAGGGCACCGGCTGTAACCAAGTTGACTAACCACGTCAAGACTTGTGCCGAGTTGTCCGATAGTTGCAGGAAGGACAGGAACGGAAAACAGATGACGATGAGGAAAGCGTAGATCGGGACACCATTCTTCGTCTTGCTCAAGATTTTCGGGGCCCGTCCGTCGAGGGACAAACCGTAGAGGGAACGAGTGGCGCAGTAGGTGAGAGTGTTACCGGCGGAGAAGACGGAAGTGATGAGCAGGGCATTGACGATGTCGGGCAAAATGGTGATCTTCAAGTTCGACATGGCGATGACATAGGGAGACGCACCACCTCCCTTCTCACTGCTCTCCCCAGCAAGAATGGCTTGCAGCGTCGGGTCGTTCCACGGGATGACGATTCCGACACACAGGGCACCGAGGGCAAAGAATAAGATAAACCGCCAATAGATGGTCTTAAAGGCGGCCTTGACAAAGATCCGAGGGCGCTTGGACTCGGCAGCGGCCATCGCGATATACTCGGGCCCCACAATGCAGAAAGCAGCAGACCAGATCGCCGCCAGGAAGCCCTCAAAACGACCGAGGCTACCGGCCGTTCGATGCGTGGCGAAGGGGCCTGGATCGTTCCAATAGCGAAATCCGTACGCATCGTGAGCGGGGTTCCCCCCAACCATAGTCACGAAGGTAAAGAAAAAGAGCAGGAAGATCAGGAGGACCTTCCCGGAAGAGAGCCAGAACTCCGCCTCCCCGTACGCGGCGACGGCGAGAGCATTGATAGCACTATGGAATATTCAGCTTGGGTTCTCAGAGGGACTAATGAACCTATAAACATCACAAATGGGAGAATATGCGGCAGAGTACGTTACGAAAAGTCGCTTATGGGAAGTGTGGAAAGGCCGGGTAGGATAAGAAATAGTTGCTCTGGGGTCATACGCAAAAAGAACTATACACGCCGCACAGACTGCGGCGACCGGAATATCGTCTCGCCAGTAGCTGAGGATCAGGTTGATGGCGGTTATCTCGAAGGGGATCATGAGTGCTTCGTAGAGGAAGAAATTCCAGCCCACCATGAAACCGAGAGCGTCATCGACCCATTTGCCTGCGATCCGGATGAAGCCACCGGACACCGGATGGAGGACAATCATTTCGGAGAGACAATTGTTGATACATGCGAGCACACCACAGTACAGAACGTAGGCAATGAGCAGACTGGCTGGACCACCTGCTGCCAGGCCATTGCCGATGGTGACGAACAAGGCTGTCCCGATGGAGCCTCCAATGGCGATCAGTTGAATATGTCGGTTCTCGAGTCGCCGTTGAAGACCCTCCGTGCTGTCGATCTGGCCATCTTGGACATTTGCATCGACCAGCTGAGGATCCTCCTTCATCTTCAAGTCAAGATCGGGCTCCATGTTGTACGATGGTTGGTGTCGCACTGGGCAAGGGGCAAATCGGAAAGAATACAAGTGAGCAACCTAGTGATAGGTTGCATATCAATGAGGGATCTGGTTTTCGAGGAGGAATGCAGATACAACCCTGTAGATTATATAGTCCGCTCTCTCCCTCTGGACCCTTATCGCTCTCCATGGTTGCCAATCTCGGGTTCCTTCCCGCGAGACGTCATGACCGCTGATCTATCTCTATCCTCTCCGGCTTCCGACACGAACTGAGAGCTTTCAATCCTTTGCCTCAACCCCAGATTGCGCATGATCTGAATCCCTTGGCAACTCTTCCCCGCAACTTTAATCTCACAACCCACTCACTTCCCCGCTTTAGACGTTGAGCAGGAGTTGCGTTTGCAACATCTGGCTCGCCGAGTCGCCAGAGGGAACATCGGTTAGGGCTTCCAGGGTGGAGACCGCGGCATTTTACCCCGCGTCTGGGGCACTGCGCCACATAACCCTAATGCAGACACTTCCTTATCTGCTACGAATACTACCGTAGCTCTTCCAAACTACTAACTCTTTAGACTGGCTTCTAGCCCGATACCGGTTCAAATTAATTAGTCCGAAAGCGGAAATCAAAATGAGAGCACCCACACACGGCTCCAGTTGATCTATCTCTCACAGATGTTGTATATGGAAGAGAATGGAATCAGAAAGACGGGCAAGCCAGGCGTAATTCATTTGTTGAGCCTAATAAAGTTCTCAACAGCTCCGGTGGGATGACGAACCGCGATCATTTGGGGGAATGCTCTCTGGCATCATGGTCGAGATCTTTTCCACGAGGTGCCTCTCCAGGAGTTAGGAACCTCGTTATCCATCCGCGCCAGTACTATGTCTACATACGAAGACCAAGACAGTATGGTTCATACCGGAGAGTGTATTTGCAAAGGTGTAGGGTTCACCGTTAAAGGTCTCCCAGAGGATGTGTTCTGCTGCTATTGCCGTGACTGTGCGATTGGAGCCGGAGGACCCTGTCAAATAGTGAGTCAGCGATAGTTCTCCCTGATGTTGCGTTTCCGAGACTGACGGCTCTAGACCGCAAGCTATGCTTCGTCCAACGTTACCATTCGCGATCCGGACGCGCTCCTCACCTGCTACACGATCACAAACGGGACTATAAGTGGCCATGCGAAGGAAAAGCATTTCTGCAAGCGGTGTGGGTGCACAGTATTCACGATTCCTTTCAGCCTGGGACGCCAATACGTCGTTATAAGACCGGTGCTCATCGAAAACGGGTAAGCAGCGGTGACTTCATTGAGTTCAATACATTAGTGACATTCGCAAAGCCTCGAAATCTATCAACCCGGGCTGGAAGTTTTCGTAAAGCGACGTCCAAGCTACTTTGCAGGGTGCCAGTCAGCCCAGCAGTACGACATAATGCCGACAGAGACTGGGAGCTCGGATACAAAGGAATAAAGTATGGTGAATCTTTCTTTCTTTCTGTGACTACATAGCATGATACAAAGCTGATGTATTACAAGAGCGTAATCACGGGATCCACCCGCGGTTGAGAACGATTTAGTCTCAACGAAAGACGGATCCGAGTGCTATATCATATATCCAAAGCTCGAAAAATAGCATCCACCGGTACCATGTCGCGAGGCTCCTTACACATTTCTTTTTACATCCTCCACCTCTTCCGCCTCCGCGATAACCTTGTCTCCAGAAGGCATAGCCTCCCCACAATAGGGTACCTCGTTCCAGGTGTCACTAGTGCATGGAATGGGGAAAGCCTTTGCCAAGGCCCAGTATATCGCACCAGCCACCAAGAACCCTGACAGATAATTGATGTTGTAGATATATTCCGCCGCCACCGGTACTTTTGCGCCAACGGCGCCAGCAAACCCAACGATATTGATCAGGATGCCGCATATGTAAGCCGTATAGCCCCTCCAGGAGATACCACAGGTTCCATAGTAAGGGCCGTGCCTTTCGGCGCTATATAGCGCTTGGATGTCAAGGTAGCCTCGCCGGACCAGGTAGTAGTCGCTGACCATGACCCCGGCGATCGACGAGAGAAATACCGAATACGATGACAAGTAGACTGTGAATTTGTTAGAGGAAGCTACCAAATTCCACTATGAGGGTTGTTAGTGATGCTAGTGTAACATCCAGTATATATGGATCGAGAGAGACGGGAGGGAGGAGACTGACCGGGCACATAGCGAGACCAATAGCGGCACACACATAGGCCCCTCGGCGAATGGTGCAAAACCGAGGGAGTAAGGCCGAGAGGTTTGTTCCAGCCGATACAGAGTTGGCTGCAATGTTCGTTCCTAGTTGAGCCAACGCGAAGCCCGCGGCGATGACAAACACCCCGAACCGTTCTGCCGAACTGGCGTTCTCCAAGAACATCCCGAGCAGAGTGAGAGGATTCCAGACTGCTTGGCCAAAGATCACTGATGAGGATGAAGTGACCACGATCCCAATAAACGACGTCACGGCAAAGCCGACTGGGATCGTGATCAATTGTGGCCATACCGCATCCTTCGGCTGGCGTGCATATCGGCTAAAGTCAGGGTTATTGATAATCAAAGCGGCGAAATTGGCAATGCAGTTCATAATGCTCTTCACGAAAGCCCATGCCAACACGCTCCCTTGCGCAGTATTGGGCTGATGGATGATAGGGCCCATGCCATGAGCACGCACAATCGCCCACACGAAGAACGCGATCGCGCAGGCAGGTGAAAAGTAAGCTTTCACCGTAAAGAGGTGTCGGATCTTATAGATCGGAAACCAAAGGGCGGGCAGTGACCCCAGCCAGAACAGAAAGAAGCTGGTGAACTCCATGGTGGTGACGCCTGCACTGGCCGGGATGTGATTTGGGATGTTAACGTAGCTGGGCCAAATGGCCTGGATCATCAAAGTCACACATTGCCCTACACCAAAGTTCGTCATCATCGAGCAAAAGAAAAGAATCACATAACATACCTCCGAGATATGTCTGTTTTGCGGAAGTGGTTAGAGAAGAACTTTGGCGACCTGCAACCAAGCACATACCTGCACGCCATACCAAATGACCGCCATGGCCGCGCGATTTAGAATCGGCCAAAAGGAACCCCATATGCCAAAGGATGCTCGGTTGGCTACTGCGAATGGAATGTGGTAGATGGTTGCAATACGGCCCATGGCAATCACAAAGATACCCGATATTGTATAGCCGACCCAGACGCAGAGCCAGGCCTGCCACCAGGAGAGTCCATCCACAATCATGGACGAGGTGATCATCCACGTGTTCTAGTACAGTGAAGGATGACGCTTAGAAATAATGCGTGGGTCGCCTTGACTGGGTTGGCTATGAGATAGTAACATACAACATTCAACGAATCGGCAATCCAGAACGCTACGAAGTTCAGCCATCTCCATTGGCGACGCTCGGGTTCGACTGGAAGCGATCATCTTCATGTATCAGTGTCCAATTGACAGGATGTACGCGCTCTTCATGGGAGCATATATGAGAATGCATGGATTATGCTAACCTGGCCTTAGATCATCATTTGTTAACATCAACTCCGCCGTCGTGAGACCGGGCTCTGTCGGCACCTGTAGTACCTTGATGGATTTCTTTATCAGTGACATTGTCGTATGTTATAGAGCGACTCGAAGCCGTGAGGAGGGAGAAACAGAAATGTATACAGAGACCCAGTGGCACGAGATATAAGGGCTCCAGGAAATACGTGCCAACTTGTTAGTCAATTTCTACCCCGCATTATATGGAGACAAAGATCAGCATGAATGATTTTTGGTCTCCCCCGCAGGCGGCCGACACCGTAGTGGAAGCTAAATCAAAAGCTCCCAGAACCGAGGCTAGTAGAGTAAGTCAAGGACCATTCGAGCAAATCCTAGACCGCCATTGAGGGGGGAGAATATGAATCTTAGGAGATGGAGGTTGAATCTCTTCAGCCCCGGTGTTGATCGTCCTGGCCCACAATGGTTTCGATATCAAGTCATGGCGTGTATTCTGAGACGACTCAATCGTTGGCCATGTGTGAAGCCTCAAGGAGAGCCCCCCCAAACCTCCTCTCTCTTTTTTCCTCTCCTTATATCGATTTTACATATACGAATGTTTCTTGTTCCTCTCTTCCCAAATACTATTTTCCCCAGAAGATAGTAGTTATTTCCAGACAAAAGGGTGTCGAAGAATAATTCCTTGATCAATTCTATCTCTAGGAACTTATCTCAGTCACTATCTAACTAAGAAGTATATAGGGGCTCGGTCTCTTTAGGAACCTACTGTGGGTATATATCTCTAGATCTTGATATGAAATGACTATAATAGTATAATCTCCCTGCTGAATACTATTCTTAATTTGAAAAGTATGAGCGTTGTTTAACTTTATTCTTTCTTCAACAGTCGTCAAGCTATTCTACTGTTAGTTGAATGCTTTAATGCATATAAGGAACTAATTATTTATGATATCCTTATCTAATAAAATCAAGCCTGATGGCTGAACACCTTCCTAACTAGGAAGGTTCGCTGTGTATCCCTGGGTCACGGGTGGATCCTTACCCTATTCTTTCTGCCACCTCGAAACTATTGAAGCCATTTGTCAATCGATCGACGGATCACCCAGAAATTCTCAATGGTACGATTGTTATTTCGTCTTGTTTATTATTTTCCCGTTTCCCGCGCCCGCGACATCTGCTCACGCGTTGGCTTAAGTCCACGACTCTACCTCTTTCCACCAGATGAGAGCTGTTCCCTTCCAGCGCAAGACGGGAGAGATACTCCCATGGTATGTACACGTCGCGCCTAGCTGTCCAAGACGACAAGATTAACCCAACGCCCTTTAAGAATGTCCCTGGCTTCGCAAGCACCTGATCTTTATTCAGTGCAGGTTCCTCGCGGTCTATCCCGGTTTCACCAGCAGCATTCTGATCCCCGGAACCAATGCCGTAGCCCAGGAACTGGGGATCTCTTCTCAAACAGCGACATATCCCATCGCCGTCCACGCCCTCTTCCTCGGACTCGCTCCGTGTTTCTGGATCACCTGCATGAAGGCTATCCTGATTACAAGCACCTTGTTGTGTTTCGCTGCGCTGGGCGGAGGGTTCGCGAAGACCTAAGGGGTCTCATGACGGCCCGTGTGTTCCAGTCCCTCCGCATCCCCGCCGGGTTCGTCTTTCCCGGCGTGATTGTGGTGGATATTTTTTCGGAAGAATAACGTGGTCGCCAGAATGCGATCTGGGCACAAATGGTGCCGATCGGCGTTCTGATAGGCGGGCCTGTGGTGTGCTATGCTGGCTGGCGATGGGCCTTGTGGCTCACAACGATCATGAATGCTGTACAGTCGATCGCTTTCATCTTAACGTGTCCCGAGACCTCACACCAACACCGCAGATCCGGAAATGCTAGGCTTCGCATACAACACGTCCTAGAACCATTTCTGATTCTTCAAGTGCCCCATATCGTCTTCGTGGCAATCGCGTATGGCGTCACCTTTGCGATTGTTTCGGTGGGATTGGCAACGATTGTGCCAATTGCCCTGGAAAACAGATATGAATCTGGCGCGGTCAGGGTCTCTGTTTCTTGGGTTCATTGGTTGGAGCCCTTATCGGCGAACAGCTCGCTGGCCCAGGGAGTGACTAGATCATGAAGGGCGAGCGGAGCAGTGCTGCTGCTGCTGGAGATGTCGGTGGAACTGCGCAACGCTTGAAAAAAAAAAAAAAAAAAAAAAAAAAACTTTGACTGATTGTTGGCCTTCCAGGATTTCTGATCGCCGTCTCAGGCATTTCGATCCTCGGTCTGACCTTACAATACCGTACCTATTAGATGTGGCCCTGCATAGGCTTCACAGTGGCAACTCTGGCCTTCGATTGGTGATCACTCCCTCGAAAACGTATTGCGTCAAGAAGAAACCTAAGGCTGCCAGCAATGGTTGGAAGCATAAATAGAGCGGAGACCACCGTACGACTATTTCTCGGGAGGTAGTTATCGATAATTGCCCCCAGCACGATCCAGATCACCACGATGACACCCTGCGGTATACCGAGTAGGGCCGTGTGGAAGGTACCGAATCCGAGGCCTTCGATCACCAAGGTCAAGGGGTTGGAAATTCCGCCATTGGGAATATTGCCGACAACTCCAAGCAGGAAGAACAGCCATGTCTTATAGTCGAGGTACGCTTCCTTGATTTGATCCCATTTGATTTTTCACTGCTCCACACCGGTTTGGTTGCGCCGCACGCGAACAATAATCATCAGTCTCTCCTCACAAGTAAAGCCCCAGAAAGTGGTGGGAGAATTGGGAAGCACCAGCGCTAGCAGAAGGTCCCAGGACGAGCAGGCCGCGCCCACAATGAGGAATATATAACGCCAGGATTCTAAAGCGCCCTTAATGTTACCAGTCCCATAGCCTACGGATCATGTCTATTGAAAAACTGACCATGAGCTCACATAAGGAGAGTAGAAGATAAAGCCTACCAATAAGCCCACCACCAGTCACACCGATGCCATTCCAGAGGTAGTATGCTGCAATGCGTGACAATTGTTCCTCGTGAGTAGTCAGTCGAGATGAGCAGCATGAACGCTGGATCTTCAAAGGCTTCAAATGTACCAGACAGTACTCGAAGCGCGGAGAGAGGCGAAGTTCTTCGATACGGCCTGGCACATAAGGAGCGCCCCCAACATGAAGATGTTAAAGCAGAGATACCAGGCTGGTGGAAGTTTCTGCATTATCAGATTCAATAGAATAGCCCATGCTAGCCACCCAAAATAGAAAATGCTCGATAGCCACGAATGCTCTTGCTAGTCGAGATGCAGAGACTCTTTGATCCCAAAGATCGCTGCGTAAGAAAGTGTCGTCTTATCGACATACTTCATATTGATAATCTATGATCAGTGGGCCATCCAAAAGAGAAAGCAAAACATAGGGAGATAAGAGAGAGTGTGTGAGTGAGTGAGTGAGTGAGAGAGGGAGGGAAGGAAAGGCCCTTGTGGCCATACGTAGAAGAAATAGCAGATTCCGAGAAGAGGGGGAATCCGCATATACAATTTACGTATCAACTGCTGCCGGGTCAATGGCCGCATCAACTGAGTACCTTTGAATTCCATTTGATTGATTGCCGCGGCCGTCAACGATTTGGGGTCGCTGTGTGTTGAATGAACATGTCACAGATCCTCAATACGCACCACGTCTAGCACCTCATCCTGCTTGGGATCCATGCAGTGAAAGTATATCGTTCGGGTAGACCTCGAGTAAGTGAACAACTAAGCATCGAAAGGGAGAGATAGAATCCACTGAGAGCTATAAGAGACATGCACCATTAATATACCCACTATGCAACTAGCTCACTAAATCAGACGACTAGCTCCGGTAGCAAATGATAAGTGGATAAATTGTACCCAAACTTGCTCTAGCAAATAGGCTTCTTGGCAATTGACCGGTTAGATTAAGAATATGCGGGGAGAAAACGACGATCCCATCCGGAACCCGATTAGGCAATTCATTTTGTTTTTTCTTTGCTTCCAACACATTTGCTTCCCCGACCCGGGCTGGCTTACTCCATATCGTGCATACTATTCTGCGAGTACGTCCCTTTCGTGTTCCATTCTCTGATGCTGGTAGAAGTCATGGATGGATCAGAGCTCGCAACCATGTCATTATACCGACGATATTTATAGCTCCTCCCACAACAGTAGTACTTGATGTTCGAAGTATCTCTCACTTCCACTACTATTGAGTATATATACTTAATAAGTCTGGTCTTTTAGACTTGAGTCTAGTATTAACAGTAGTCTTGTACTGACTGTATTCCTGATCTAATAATAGCCTAGTATCGACAGCAGTCCTACACCGACAGCGGTCCAATAGTGACTCCCGTCCTACCGCGACTGTAACCTATTGGTGACGGAAGTTAAAGGACAATTTCAGGTTAGTAAACCGTCTAGTGTGGTCCACTAACTGGTCTCAGACTTGACAACGAAGCCCCGGGCGTAACAGTCTGCTGACCTAAGAGACAGCTAGTGTGGCTTTGGGGTTCAACCCTACATCATCAACGAAGATGTTGACGACTTGCCCTTCTAGAAAGAGCAGAGGATCCGAGGTCCTAGTATACACACAAAATATGATTGTATCTGGTTTCCAAGTCTTATTACTCAATGCAGACACAATTATGGAGACGGGAGTTGGAGTCTGTCTCCCTCGTGCGGGTATTTATGATCATTGGCGACCTCTTCCGTCTGATTCCCCATTGAAATGTGGCTGCTATTGGTGCTGATATGTTTAATGGGATATTAATTTCGTGATATATACTACTTTCGATTAATTGACTCATGGGCATTCAGACATTATCGAAGGTCCAACGAAAGCTTCTCAGTGAAAGGCTCAATGGAAGTTGATCAGAGGAGACCTCGTAGTGGATTATATGACGTACAGAAAGTAAAGACAGGTGGTGACGGGGGCCTCGAGTTGTCATCGGGCTACATCTGCTTCGCGTTTAGCCCCGACATGGTGGCTAGCCAACAATCCCATCACAACACCAGCATGTCGCTTAGCGCGCTCGACCAATCGGGTCATCTTGATGAGATGGGAGTGCCCCCGATGCAGTCGACGGCGAGACAGCAGCCTGCGAAGGATGCTGCAAAGGTTCCACGGATGCTTCCGCCATTTCAAGATCCTCAGCACTACGTGCGGTGGTAGATCCCTGCCGTGAGTCCGGCGCCACACTCTGCGATGGACTCGGGGTCAGTAGGCGGGGTCCAGGATTCTTTCCCGGCTGCTTGCTTGTCTTCACGCGTGCTGGCGCCGGGCCCAGCATTGGTGGGTATTTGAATCGAAATCCCCACACGAAGAACAGGCGCAGCTTTGTCCAGAACCCCATGGCATCCCATCGCTTCTTCAGAATCTCCGCGTCAGCCTGGGAGCGGGCGCGATAGCCCTTGCGGAAGAAACAAAGAAGGAGAAGGCTAATTGGGATAACGGTGAGAGACCAGCAGACGGGCAGACCACGCCGAGTTTGCCAGCCAGTCATCAAGCGGCGGAACCGAACGAAGGCCTCGATAAATCCGAGGATCAGAAAGAGGCCGATCCAGCCTAGAGTGAGAATGAGGGTGAGGGCCAACGGAGAGATACCCATATAGTAGTCATCAAGGAACCAGTTGTAGTCGTCGCCGTAACCGTAGTAGTAACCGCCGGTATAGCGGGAGCTGTCTGTACTTGTGTAATAGCACTGTGCACCTGTGTACAGGGAGGTGGGCCGGTTGTAGTAACTGAGTGATTCGAGAGTGCTACTGGGGACCTGAGTTGGATCGACATAGACCACGTCATAGGTGT
The DNA here is from genome assembly GCF_009193445.1 of Aspergillus pseudotamarii. Lineage (NCBI taxonomy): Eukaryota > Fungi > Ascomycota > Eurotiomycetes > Eurotiales > Aspergillaceae > Aspergillus > Aspergillus pseudotamarii. The sequence goes on along the minus strand of NW_022475078.1, from coordinate 113,211 downwards.
AAGTGGTCGGCTGGAACGGCACGCTGGAGTCGACCGAAACTGAGGTTTCCATGCTGGTCTGAGGCAGTAAATCCTGCACCACAACGGGCGGAGACACTGGAACGGCAGTGGTCTGTGTCCATTGTGTTGCGCAGCCTGTCGGGGCTGAGTAGGTCAGATATACCTTAAAGATGGTGTAGTGCTGATCATCACTGTAGTAGTAGGGATAATCGTAGTCATCGACGGGTTTCCCTACGCCAGTGGGATACAGCTTTTGGATGACGGTAGCATCTCCTGCATAGTATCCGGTGCCGATGGAGGTGATGGTCGATACGGCTTCGGGGAGGGAAGTGGCCGTCGGAGAAACTTCCTGAATCGTCGTTATGACCTTGGTAGTGTAGTAGTGGGATTCAGTGACGATAGCCTGTTCGTAGTAATCCGTGACGACCCACGGGACTGCAAGAGCGAGTGAACACAGGTGGGCAAGAATGACAGACAAAAACAACGTAAAGGAATGTGAGGGCGCCATCCTGGATGGCCGCCTGCAATGGTTGCGCAAAAGTCCCCTCCCCTTTTCTGGGACACAGTCGTAGTGGCACCCATGGTTTTAATACTACTGCTGGAAGAATCAGTGGCCAAAGGCAACGAGAGCCTCATGACCTCGCCAAGCGATGTTAAGATTGCTTCATGTAACATAGTAGCATCGCATGGTGGTGAAAGCCTGTCGGAGGCTCGCAGGCTGATGATGATTGGCAGGGTTTCAATCCAGACAGGGTCTAGCAGTTCATGAAGCTTTAGCTCGTGCGCTATCAAAGACTTCTTTTGCTGTATTAGGGCTAGACTTGGCCTGTGCTGGACATGGGCATGGACGAACTACTCTGGAGTCGGCTAGTGGCTCTGCTTTTTTGGGACCTCATTTCTCCTATCTCACCATTCGAGTCCGTGCAACACGCAGCAGCAAATGGTACGAGCCTAGGTAGTGGTTCGAGGCCAGTATGGCCAGTCGGACCAACTTTTAGTGTGGCTTCGCTTCAGGGATTTTTTGGCCATGCTAGGGAGAAAATAGACTAGAATGCTGAACAGCCTTTGGAGTCCCAGTTTTTCAATGGTTGTTTGACATGTTTGCATCACGCTTAGTCCTCCTGGATTGGGTTTAGGCTCGCATTGCTCCGAGAAAAGAACTGGAAATCAACCCCAACCAAGTGGAATTTGCTTGATACTAAGTCCACTAGTCCATACAGGGGTATAATTGATCTAACTGTGAAGATACTAGTGTGCTTTGACATCAGTTAGCCATATCCCCGAGAGTTCTGCCATCGCGGACAATGTCCGGAATTTTAGATTCGAGAGAATGTTGGCCACCTGGAAGTTCTTCACCCAGCATACATTAGTAGCCAACAATACCACCTCTTGATTTAGCATTCATAGTAGGGTTTCCAGGTTGGTTATTTCCATGCAGTTAGATTTATGTTGGGTGTGTATTGTATCAATGTCAATTATGTGAATGAAGAAAAGTGGTAGGAAGTACTCGTTTCGAAGCAAAGAAATATATAGCCGTCTCTTAGGTCAGCAGACCCACCCGCCATTCGGCGTGTTGGTCTGCCTCACCTCAACGCAAATTCCCACTTCAACGCAAAATTTGAAGCTATTCAAGCTCCTATACAACATCACCTCGAGTATCTATCCAATAAGGTAGTTTGGGATCTTCCTTATCCACCTGGCTAGCCCCCGTACTAGGCAGATTCCCTATATTTCTCTATTATAGTGATTTATTATGTTCTAAAGTTCCCGTTTTCCTAATCTGTCTGAGACCCTGTAGTCTTTCTTCCTCTGTATGATCAGCAATATAACGTTTTATATTATATACAGTCAGTGGTCCATTATACCGGACTCTTCTCTGTGATTTCTGTCTATTTTAAGACTTCTGATATTGGTAGTATTATTGTAAATTATCTTTCAGCTGAGCAACTAGTTCAGTAACTTCTAGTAAGCTCTGAAATACTCGGTTCAGATATTGGACAAAACTCTGATTAAGCTCTGGGCTATTATTAATAAAGCTCTATACTTTATTAATACTTTAATATAGACTCTATATTGTAGATAGCAGTAATAAGCTTGATAGTAGTAATAATAGTATTATAATTATCTCAAGTTCTGAAGTAACTTCTAAAACTTTATATAGAGACTTTATTATCGGCTCTAAATTTAAGAGATATATATCTTATTTCTTAAAGATATCCCGGATTATATATTATTTAAAAATCTTTATATAAATAGAATAAATCTGTTTTAAGAAATTACTTTTATTATCTATTTTAATATTTTTCTGAGTAAGCTTATTGTTTTGCTTATAATAGAAATATTTATAGACTTGAAAAGACTATCTATCAAGAGACTATACAAGATATATTATATAAAAAGGGAAATAATAAGATATAATATAGTATTGTTTACAGAACTGAAGAAATTTATAGATAAGATAGAATTTATAGCTATTAAAAAGTAATAATTGAACCTTATTTTTAGAGATACAGTACTTTGTATAACAATAGAAGTATTGAATCCAGTTAAGACTAATCTTATCTGAAGTATAGCTTTTAGAAGATAGAGTTATTTAATACTTACTGGGAATATCTGTATTGTACTATCTCTCTAGATAATATATATCTTTGAATATAAAATATAGAGAAAGAACAAAACTATCTACTATAATATACTCTATTGTAGAGACCAGTTTCCCTATTTCTTTAGATAGATTTCTCCTTGTAGCTTGTAAAGGTATAGTAGTTATAATTTTTTGAGACTTTCTCTGCTCTAGTTAAAAGCCGGTTTTATTAAAATTATATATATTTTTGGAAGAAATCTACTTGATAAAGAGCTCTAAGCAGTTGAATCAGTATTAAAGAATATCTATATTCTCTATATCAAGACAATTTCTATTTTTAGACTTCTGTTAAATAAGCTTAAACTTACTTGGGAGATATTTAATAAAGTAATAGACCCAGTTTTTATTAACTATATAAGATAACCTGTGAATTATATTTTGCTGCAGTATTTGATTAGTACTCTGCTTAATTATTCCGGCTGTAGGAGGATAATATAGATTATCAAGCTGATAAATCTAATAGATCAGTATCTTTTTCTGTGAGTTATCAAGGGTTTTAATTAAGATAGAATATATATTTCGAGTAACTCGGCTATAAATATATATCCTGAGTCGATAATAAGAAATATCAAACTGATATGCTAACGCAGAGATATTTAGTTTTTTTTGGTCTTGAGCAGCTGTATAGACCTCTAAGATTTGTTCCTCGATATCAGAATAAGAATCAGGTATGGTAGTGGTAGGTAAAATCTCTGAATAGCTTCAAATTTTGCGTTGAAGTGGGAATTTGTATTGAGGTGAGGCAGACCAACACGCCGAATGGCGGGTGGGTCTGCTGACCTAAGAGACGGCTATAATCCGTGGCGCATGGAGAGGATATGTAGGTACTTGTTAACGCATCAGTCGTTCGTACGATTCATTGGGAGTTGTACCTTCCCGCATAGCAGCTCTTTTTGAGTATGATAAGCCAATATGCCAGTATATTACTGGGCGAGTCAGTATGTTTATAGGAGGGACTGATATCATTCGTGATACTTCGTGATTCATGAAATTCCTTGATGTGGGCGGGAACCAAACAGTGCAAACAGCCTCCGGAGATCCGATGGAATTGCCATTTTCGGTAATCGTCGGGGAACCATCTCATTCGCCAAAAGTGGAAATCGGGAGATAGAAAGATTCAAATCTGTTGCCCATTACGACAAACCAGGATGTCCTGGGAAAGTACTAAAAACGATTAAGGTTGGAAGCGAATCGTCTCCCTATTTTAATGTAAAAACACCACTACACGGGCTTTGACAGCAGATATGCCATCCACATTAGTTCATTCCGTCCAACAAAAGTTGAATCTCCGGGCGTATGAGGGTACTATTGAGAATTTGAAGAGCTTGAAGCCTTTCACACCGGACACCCCGCTCGCGGTGCCGAAATGACATTTCTATGGAGATGGAGTACTTTAGGTGAGTCTGTCAAATAGACAGTTATCCAGAATCCATCGTCCTAATATCACATAGGTGAAAAGCCTCATTGGCCGGAACTTGGTCAACAAGTGCCGTCGGGACTACCTGGGGTTTGTTCACCAGGGATCTGGCGTGTTGAAGCCCGGCACTATTCCCCAAGACAGTATATTCCCCGGAAACAATTAGAGAAATTTCATTCTTCCTGGCGGTACCCATCTCGCCTTAGGTCTCAAAGATGAAGGACCTTTCGTCGAGAACACGGTGGAAAGCCATGTCGCACCGTTTTGTCTGAATTTCAAGGACGAAATTGCCAAGCAAATGGAAGCTTTTGTGGGGGAACTCTTCGGTTTTGAGATCATTAGTACTTACCTCGCTCACTGTTGCAGTGCACAGTTCCTGGCGCAGAATCAACACCGGTCCACTATACCCAGATCTTCCTCAGGTCCGGCCCCCCAACCAGTGTCACCGCTTGGGTGCCTATCGGTGATATCGAGAAGGACGGTGGCGGGTTGATATATCTCGATCATCACATGACATTGGGAAGAAATACGAAGGAGAGTTTACGTGCCTCAGCATAGACTTGAGTGAAGAGAAAAAGGTATCTCATGTTAATCGAAACATGAATGCGGGAGGCTGGTTAGACAGGAATTCGTCGCAGTTCGGGAAAAACTGGGGCCGGAACTGGCTCGTGGTAAGTTATTACTCCAAGAATGATAAGAACCGATATGAACATTGCTTCTGATTTCATATTCAAACTTACAGGGTGAATATGGAGCTGGAGATGTTGTTTTCCACAACCCACACATGATCCATGCTGGGCCCATCAACGAGTTGCCCAAGGGTCGGATTCGAGTATCAACTGATCTACGGTGTGTCGACACATCGAAGCCCTTTGAGGAACGATGGACTTTTCCTGCCTTCAGTGAAAGCGATCCTAACCTGGCGCACAAACTGAAGCTGTCCGCCTAAAGGGTGCACTTGTGGCTCTCTGACGCTTATATATATCGATAGAGCTCGCTGAATGCAAGGATGATAGGCCATCATAGCCTTTTGTGCGATTGACCAGACAGTGCTAGTTATCTTATATTCCGGCTCACAGATACACGTTAGGATTGCCAGTCACTCCCGCTATATTTTATTCTACTATGTTAATCATGGGCTATGGTCTCCTATGTGGTTCCTAGCTTATATGTTTTGCTTACAGTGCGGATATCTTGATGATGACCAGGTATAGTTGTTAGTAAATCGTATCTTGTAGGGGACTGTAGACCCGGCAGACCAGTAGTGCGATGGCACCCTCTTCCGCCCAGTTATCCTTTGAAGCCTATCCTTGGGGTCTTTGATACTTTATATTGTCCACCTGTCTTCTAAATGAGGCTGCTTTTCGAGACTGATGTTGATAACGGGTCAGTAAAACAGTGTAATAGTTAATAAGTATAAATAAGTTGAGACGGGTCTTTACTACTTAACGTATAGATACTAAGTAACTGAGTAGAGTAATTATAAAGAATTAGACTAAGTATATAAATAAATATCTTTATATATCTTATAGTTGACTACTCCTATTGTAACTTTTCTGGGGATAGATAATAGAGTATATCTAATTGTAGTATATAGTACTGTATACTCCTGGTATACTTCTCCTGGGATAGAATCGATAGATTACAGAGTAGATATTATATAACTGAGTTAGTATTAGCTATTTTATTAGTTATTTACTATAATTATTCTTTGGTAATCCTGTAGTTATTTCAGTTCTTGTTATCCTATAATATTCTGCCTTGTGTTTCCACCCTCGATAAGGTACACTAGACAAGGGTCTGTAACAGTGTGTTGGCCACGGATTCCTGTTTGGGCCTAGTGCCCACGCGCGCCTTTGTCTGTAATCGTGTAGCTAGAACCAGAATAGTAGAAACGATTTCTAGACTCATGAGATTTCATCATGATGCAATGATTCTGGACCTTGGGGATCTTGTAATATATTGAACGTCTCATGTGAACCTGTGCCTGTCGCGCGTGCACCAGTATATTGAGGGATCTTAATATCACAAGACCAGAAGCCTTCAGTGTTCGAAGGGCAACGCCGATAATCATAATCGGAATAACACAGACAGTATCTACTATCTATACTCAATAGATCTGGTCTTTCTCCCTTCGGCTGTTGTTGCGTGGAATATACTTGCATTGTGTTGGACCCCCACGGTTGTACCAGTAGTTAAGTCGCATCGAACCAAGATAGCTAACTGGTTGCAAGAGCCTTTGGACGAAACCCCTCACACCATCTCAGCGAGATCGGAACTGATTGCTGCGTGGTCCTCAGCCCCGCTAAAATAGCAGCCCAGAGTGCCCCACACTAGCACTAAGATCGAAAAGAATCGATGGTAGTGAAGAACACGTCAATATGTCGATCCACTCGGACCCAAGCTGAAATAAGTTCGGATCGACAGAAATACCCGTGTGGCCAAGAATCACCAGCCAGCCACAAAAATATTAGACACTGCGCTGAGAATTGATGTTAGGATATTGAATTCGTGCTAGATTCCAGCCTCTCCCTCCAATCTAACTACATGACAACCATTCCGAGAATCCAATTTAATAATGGTGTATCACTTGTAGGAAAGGTTATATCGGAGCTATATTGAATTGTTCACCTCAGGCTAGGGTAAGCGAACTTGACCAGGTCAGGGTCTATTTGCATTCATATATATAAGTGGCAATGAGTACAACTGCCCAACCAACAGTCTGTTTCTTCATCTTAAACTTCTCATTGTCGTAAAGGTTGTATCAGCCCTTGCACACTGAGTCTCCGACCACTAACCTAGACACTGTACTGTTGAAGCAATTAACGCCCGGTGTTACTGGCCCAGACGGCGTCGCCTCTGTAAAGAACAAGGTTACCGTCATTCTGCACAGCAAGGATAACAGGGCCATTGCTTGGGGCGGTATTGCTGTGCCAGAGGGCGTTGTCGTTCTGATCGCTAAATAGCAGTATGAAAGTTAACCAAGAAGAGCTTTATATTCAACTCACAATATCACGACAAAGAGAGATAGAATTGGAGCACAATAGGGAAAGGTAAACTCACTACAGGACAAGATTTCCATCTTCTTGCATATGAAGCCCCTTAACATCGTACCTCTGCTCGGATGTATTCTGCCATTCACATCTCGCGTTCACGTAAAGCGCGATCTTGCCATCCTGTTGCATTTTGAACTCGGTTTCGCCATTCTCACTCCAGAGGCTCTCGCCGACTTTGAGCCATTCGCCGTTACCAAGAGTGTTGGGCATATTGACAGAAGGACTAGGGAGATAGAAATGCAATGGGTTGAGTTGTAGGAGGGGATGGATAAATTGATATGCTTAAGAGACTGAAGTATTGAGCGGGCTGTAGAAGGGGGATGATGGCATTTATATATTACTATGAGACACACTTCTTTTACCGACTATAGTGCCGAACGCAAAGCCGTACGTTATCATGTTGTGCTGTTCTTGCAGGACAGACGATGATCAATGATCCTATGTTCAGCTCGCCTCTGTCCATCCAGCGAAAATGGCCTCCCTATTGGATTCGGCCTCTTTCAGCTCATTAACAGCTGTGGGGCTATGAGCGGTGCAGCTGAGCAGTATGTCAATCAATGCAACGCCGTCAGTTGTTCTTCACAGCGTCGTACTTCAAGGTGTCATGTCATTGGGTCATGGAGTTGACGTACTGCAGCATCTACATATGTGCTGAGCGCTCCGTGCGCAGGCTCGCAGCAAGCGAGCGTTCTAGAGCAGGTAATCAATATTCGATTAGTCAGAGAATGGATGGAAGCGGAGACCTTCCTGTCTGAGGGTGACGACTCATCATTTCTTTCGACCGTAGTTCTATCATTCTCTCTCTTTGGGCCAGTGGATGATTATACGGTGTCGAATAACAGTGGAAGAAGACACAACGGGATGTGTGATCTGATTGGCGGTAGACCCGGAATCCATCTCGGGCGGATGCACAGTTACTCCATTTATTATGATTTATTTTTTTTTTGTGAAATTTATTTTTTTTTTGGGGGGGGCGGTGTGGGTGGGGTAATTGATGCCTGAGGCAACAACCATTCCATACGAATTAAATGTTTAGTAACTAATGATGGCAAGTTGGGAACTTTTATCTGCCCTGAAGTTATCTACTATCAATCCCTTACTACCTCTCCTTTCAGGATTTGTCGGTTACACTTGTATTGCTACTATCATAATACGGTGCCTAACTTAGCTATATCGACAATACCGCTAGCTGAAAATATGATTTCAACTTAGAAACGGTGGGCTGAGTGCCCAGATGGATGTTGCTGAGCCACAAATGTACAATCAGGAGGTTACTGTTACAAATATCTGCTGTTAAAGACAGCCGGCTTCCACTTCCCTTATCCTTTGTAGTAAATCTTGGTGAAAGGATCGGGGGCTCTCTAGAACATGCCTGTATTCCCATTTCTACTATATTAGTATATCAGTTTAATATTTTGTATTATCAACTTGGAGTATATATTTATAACCGAGTTACTTGAAATATATATTCTATTTTAATTAAAATCTTTGATAACTTACAGAAAAAGATACTAATTTATTAAATTTATTAGCTTAATAATCTAGACTGGCGTTTGGCCAGGTTAGGTTATGGCTAGGTTACAACGGTTAGGTTATGCCAGTCTAACAGAGACTAGTTAGATAAATAAGAAAGATCCCAAACTATCATATTAAATAGATACTTAAGATGATATTGTATAGAAGCTTGAATAGCTCAAATTTTGTATTGAAGTAGGAATTTGTATTGAGATAAGACAGACTAATATACCAAAAGACGGGCGGGTCTGCTGACCTAAGAGACAGCTAATCTCTATAAGAATGGAGCAAGCAAACAAACAAACAAGCAGTTCATGCCCTCGTTGATCTCATGGTCGATCTATTCTCTCTCTCTCTCTCTCCCACTCCCTTCTCTCAATACAGTAGCTTCCCAATTTGTGTTTTCACTGTGCTGATCCCCATCGACTATACGCTACATCCCAATGGGCTACCCGTTACTCAGGAACTCCCAAGCGGGATACTCGTATCCTGGTGGCATGGACGAACATTCTTCCACATAATTGTTTCCGGGACTATCACGCTGAAATAACCCCAAACTTAAGAGGCGATAGTTGCATATTTATCATCCTTAAGGTATTCTATAGTCGGTTGGACATTGGCGTTACGTGATTCTCCATCATCGAGGACACAAGCATCAAAAACAGACGGGCCTGCGTCGACACCTTGAAGTAGGCTTAAATACCATGTATCGTTGAGAGACGCACTTCTTTGTCGACCTCTCAGCCGGCGTTGATCCTTCTGCACGTTCTCCTCAGTGGGCACGGTTGTGGCCCCGGTGGCAAGCCCTATTGTCCACGGAAGCTTTGGTAGGCCCAGAACCACGTATGTCGTGTCTCTGATTATCGGTGGTAGGAGTTCGTTTCGTGGAAGACGACCGGTTGCCAGACTAGAGTCAATACACGTTGAAAGTAAGAGATACGCACGCGGATATTTCAGGAACGCTTCAGCCCAACCTCTTATTCGCAACCTTTTGAACGCAGGGGACAGAAGCTTATCACGCCCTTTCTCCTCTACATCATTGCCTTGGAGGCATTTTGAGTCTTCGGTCAGCGACGGGCCTGTTTGTGGCACATTGCCTTCTAGGAGCAGGTTTTTGGTAATGGCGTATGCCAGGTGCAGGATCTGGTGCGTGCCTTGGGAGAACAGTTCTGTGACGTCGTACACTCTCCGTGACTGATCGATGACCTCGGAGCATTTGTCAAGAGCACGCTTTCGTTCAATCATGTCCGAAAAAGACATAGATAGCTTGACGTCTATCGCTGCGAGCACCATGGGAGTGCCGCAATACGCAAGTCTTCCAACCTGGTCAGTAATGGGAAAAGCAACAACAACGACAAACAAGAAGGCCCGTTTGAACGGCACTTTAGCCTCAATTCGTATTTTGAAATTGACATCTCGGGACATAGGGCTCATTGTCAAGAGCAAGGTGACTTACACACTCAAGGGGATATGTTCTGTTAGGTTTCTTGAGCTGAAATAACCAAGCTTTTGCGTGATCTGAAATACGGCGTCTTTCAAGTCCTTGGCCACAGGCAGAAGGATCGACGCCGAGCGGTCTTGGATTATATCAAGGTGGCTTTCCACGAGAAGCGTTTCATAATGGCCCAGGACCATACGAGCGGTCCTGTCAAACCTGTAAGTGAGAGCACAGTATCATGTTCGCCGGTAGTAACTTACTGATAGTGCAAAGCAGTTAGATTGATGATAATTCCAACAGTTTCCGGCTCGGCGATGCCAGTATGATGCAAGGGGGAATAAACCGTTTCTTCCCACTGAGTGAGCTCGGCTCGTAGCTGCTTGATCCGTGTGAGATATATATCCAGCTCATGAAGGGATAGACGTGGAGCATCCCCGTCCGACGCCGAGAATGAAATGGTTATGACATCCGTCAAGATCGCAGCCAGCTGGCATTGGGCCTGGAACACTTTCAGCAGCAGGCGCTTGGCATTGGGCTCATAAAACGGGGACATCATGATTTCGTTGGCCATGTCTTCCTCGTGTAGATAGTCAATGTTCAAGTTGAAATTCGCGGATGTGAACTGAGGCCGACGGTGACGGCCAAGCCACAGGAAGCGATCGCGGACAAAGATAGACCACCACAGTCGTTTCTTGGCACATCTATTGGGATCCTGGACCGAAGGATGGAGACCCAGCCCTGTAGCGGTTGCATTGTGGATTGCGCACATGTTCCAGGTCATCGTTGCCTGGGGGTCTTCGGCTGTGGTATGGAATGTCAGCAGCAGGGCACCTTGAGCTCGTGCTAAGGGGTCGCTCTCGAAGTTAGTATCATATAGCATCTAGTTTGGTCAGGCGCACATCAGCAGAGGGATAATTATTTTTTTCCAGCATGGACAAATATGCAAAGAAAGACATACCTTGGCGCGGTGATAAAACGTTCTTCTTGCTTCGCATGCATTATTGAAGCCACATTGCTGGATGGTTTCGATGGGCACAAACTGCACCGTCCAGTCCATGGTTAACCTGAGGCCCAGTGGCCACATGACGGGAGAATGGTACATACCGCGCAGCTCGAAAGAAGTATGGCTTGAAAAACGAAGAGGGAGATTTTGGGCGCGTAATCGGTGTCCTCCGGTTGGAGATAGGTGTTCCAAAACTCCACTTCATCCAAAATGGGCACAGACGGATGGACGAGCAGAAAGTATTTCATGATGAAAACATCCATCGCAGCCTTGGGGGGCATGTCTAGACAGCCCCCTGTCACGAGGATATGCACATCGCTCATCGGAAGCAGAGATAGGGCATTCAGGTCTAGAAAGTGTTGTCCAGAAAAGGTAGCACCGACACTGCCCAACCTCATCCGAGGCGAGTTCATAGGCAGGGGGTCTAGTATCTGGGTCGAAGAATCAGACTCATACTCAAATATCGTTTCAGTACGACTGGGTGACTGCAACAGTGCCGGCAGCCCAGCCGCTGGTGGTAACACGGCGGATTGTGGAGTGGTTTCGCAGGGCTCTCCACTGGCATTGAAGGTGCTTTGTTCGTCCTCACTCGGCTTCGCTAATCTTTCGGCAGTGTTCCGACGCTGGCCCTGTTTCAGATTCTTGAAACGTGTGGTAGCATTGGGGCGCAGAGTACAGTCCGTTCTGCCATCGAGCACGCAGTTCGTGCAAGGATAGCCGAGAATCGATGCATCGCAGCGCACCTTGCGTCCATGGCACCGATAGCAGGCCGCAGCCGCCCGTCGGATGCGTTTCTCCGCTGGCCGAGGGCCTTTAGTCTGGTACATGTTATCTCAGGAGGCTAGCTCGTGGGCCCAATCAGTGGAAGAGGGTCTGAGTGGATAGAGGCTATAAACTTTGGGAATATGTCGCAACAAGCGAGAGAGAGATATGACAGCTGTGGAAGTTCCGTGGCTTTGGGGTGCTCCAAAGGCTGTCCAGCGTTTACATATCAACCAGGGCTTTCCTGGCGACTTGCCTTTCTTACTATGAATGGCCATGGCTGAACGCCGCGTCACACACAATCCTTTCCCCAGGTTTACAGTTCGAGAGCATCTCCAATCTGCTCCAACCCCATTCAGCACACGCCTGATTCTGGCTGAATTAGAGAGCACCATCTAGTCTCGCGGCCCGCGGTATGCAATTTCCCCCGCGGGGAAACCCTAATTTGCAGCGACAGACCATGATCGACCTGCGGGGTTCTCCTCGGACTATTCTGCCCATCAAGCGAATTGGATTTGCGATCATCCTGCTAGTGTCGTGTGAAGATATAGCAGCGTTGTCTGTGTGTACCGGCTTGATCTACCTATTGGCCACATCTGTTGCGGGTTTCGTTATACGAGTAGGTGGAGGGGCGATATCTTGCTTGTCCTTACGTTCTGACCCCGCCAGGTCGATGGCGCTCAGGTGATACCGGCTTCCATTAATTTAATCCTGATCAGGGCACCAGTTTTCATCCAAAACATCACATCTCGTTCCCCGAACCCCCCGATGAGAATCTGGCACCAAATCATGGGACAAGTGAAACAGGGGTTACTGAAGATGCCACCTGCCAAAGAGGTGGACCTCGAGGCAGCTGACTACCCTGGAAGGCTCGGATGGCTTGAACGATCATATGCATGGCCACGATTCAGAAGTCATCTGGAGGGAATTTTGTGCTGGACACTCTCGTGGATTGTCTTCCTTGCTGTCATCTATTTATACTGCAAGTCAATCGATGCTAAGCTAAATGGACTAAGCTAATTTGTGACAGTGGTTTCCTGAGGGCTCGTAGTGGATGCTGTTTTAGAGTGCGGTGAATTTTGCTCTTGTTCTTTGGGTACGCTCGTTGTCTGGCGTTTACCAATTGGGCTCCTATATGCCTATCTATGTCCTTTGGACCAACGTACATGTATACCGAGCTTTGTTATATGGATGGGCTGGACGTATCGATGATTCATATGCTACAATTGTCAGGAGTGCTACCAACCCCATCGGTGTGATGTAATCTGTAGTCAATTCATATTTCAGTCTGGTTGCATACGCGTAAAGGCGTAACCTATGGAAGAATCGAGAGCAAGACGGCTTATTCATGAGAGTAATACAGAGAGCGTACTTGACACATTGACAAGAGTGCCAGTAGAGCCAATGAATAGAAACAGGAACACACTGCAGGCTGCATGGGAATGAGGGAATCATCATCAAACATGAGAACACTAGTCGTCACGCATTAGGCCATCCTCCTCAGTCGACGACGCATGTCTCTCATGTAGTATTTCATGGGGACCGTCCGAATAAAACGAGGAATGATCGGGTAGGCGATCTTGGCCCCCAGGATCACTGATTTATAGATCGAGCGCCGCAGACGGCCGTCGCTCATGCCGTACTCTACGCGCAGACGTTCAGGGAGCATCTGAGCTGTCATCAAGCGCACGAAAGGTAGACCCATCCGCAGGGGCAGGAACAGCTGCTTGTTATACAGCAGGTCTTGGGCGATGTTGCGGGCGTGATCGGTAACTTCTAGGTTGGCCACCGTCTTGTCCCAGTAGCGCCAGAAGGCCTTTCGGTCCTTGGGCCAGATCTCGAGCGGCACCCGCAGGGACCGTGCCAGGACGGAATATTCTCGATAGATCATATCCGCCTTGCGGGGATCCATGGCGCCGTAGACCTCTTCATACATGAAGATGCCACTGGCATACAAGGTGGCCGCCACCCACATCTGAAGGTGCGGGTCATCCGCCGAATAATCCGGCCCTTTGACCTCGGCGTGGGCACGATTGACCATGGAGATGATCGCGCGCTTTTCGTCCTTTGTGCCAAATGCCATGCAGTAGACGAAGGTCAACGTTGTCCGCAGACGGTGTAGGGGCCGGTACGCGAAGCTGCTGTGATTATCGACGCCCTTGGCGACACCGGGCATGGCAACTTGCAGAAGGATGGCTGCAGCCCCGGTGGCGAGCAAAACCCCTTCTCGCACAATCTTCTGCACATTCTCTGTGCTTTGAAGGGAGTCAAGCAGCTCGTCGTCCGGAACCATGGTCATAGTGGCCTTTTCCGAGATACTTGATTGCCATGGCTCCGGGGTGTCATCTCGCTTCGACTCCTCCGAGTCAGGCGTAGTCACTCGTGGCATTTCCGGTTTATCCATTGTGAGGCTTTTTGAGCATGTAGATAAACCGTGCTAGGAGAGTCTTTGCACACAGAATACCACTCCATCGTAAGACTCAGACATCACACCATGGCATTCGAATATATAACCCTCTATCCTACGTATTTGGCCACATACAAAGGTAGCAGCGACTCTCATCCACGAATTTAATTCCACGGCCGCGGCAGGCAGTCCGAGGCGTGGATCTGCGGGGAAATAGGAGGGATAAATTAATCAAGCCCAATAAATTAAATTGGCGCTGGAAGGATTTTCTTCCGCGGTTAACGGTCCGAGGCACTCCTGCAGAAATGCACAGCCTTCGAGATACATCTGACAAAACAAAATTATGAGTGTCGATAGGCTGAGATCGTAAGACCAAAATCAAAAACAAAAAAAAAAAAAAAACTTAATTGAAGGAAACAAATCGAAGTGACGCCATTACTCAGTCCTATCTCTAAGTTGCTAACCTAGGTAGCCTCACCACGAGACCTGAAATCGATCCCAATCTGTAAGTTTGCTAGAATACGCCAATGTAGGGTGTTCCTAGGTCCCATTCTTCTCGTTACCAGTGCGAGCCGACAGTCTCCCAAGGCACAAGAACGGACAGACCCTGATCTTTCCGCACCCTACCTATTTCAGACTGATCCAGTCGGAGCAAGCTTGTTTTGACTCAGTGATGATCGGAGGGATCGTGGGTAGCCAAGATGTTCAATATGATAGTGTTTGCGGGGGTTACTCGTCCCCAGATTCCCGCTTTGACTGATAAAGTGTTTATCCCCCGCACTCCTGGTATGATAGTTCCACATGCCATAGCCATTTCCTATTGCGTATTGTGCATTGGGAGCTCCGTCCTGTACACCGCAGAAGGACTCTAGAGTGGTATTCGCAACTTCCGAGACCCCATGGCTATCGGTGAGTCGGAAAGGCCCTTTGAGAGCTCCAGTGCCTGGAGAGAGTCTATCGATTCCGACTCCCCAGGCAAGGAGAAGCAGCGTGAAGGCGAAGGGGCAGGGCCTCGTGGCAGCACTGCCCTTGGAGCGAGGTCCAAAGACCTCCGATACAACAAGCCTAAGGGCTTTTGGCCACGCCTCTTCAAGCATTTCAAGCGGTACTGGCTGTGCTATGGCCTCCTGGGGTTCATATTCCTGGCAATCTTCTTGCCCGTATTGTAAGACTGTCGCCTTTCTATCGGTCCGTTATTTGTTGAAAAGATGGAAAATTACTAATACTCGAGCCTTAGCTTCCTAGTCATTATACCAGCGATTGCGCAAAGGTTGGTCGATGATGCTGGCATACCAATCCACTCGGCCGCTATCATGCGACCAACCCCTGATGGCTTGACCTTTTCGCTGTCCGCATCTCTAAGCGTTCCACTCGGATTGAGTGTTCGGATCGATCCCTTCGACCTGAGTCTCTTTAATCGGGATGTGGTGCCGAGGAAGCCATTCGTGACGGTTCCGCTCAATGGACTCCGCCTGAAAGGGAAATCAGACATCACCATCACCAACCAGACGACTGAAATCCTGGACGAGGACCAGTTCACTACGTTTTTGGCCAATGCGGTTTATTCAGAACGATTTACGTTATCAGCTTACGGAAAGGCGACGGCTCATCTCGGAAAGATTAAAGTCCCTCTGAAACTGGATAAGGATATAGAACTAGACGGTAAGTGGTGCGGCACCCCAGCTGATCGACTAGCATTAACCCCCCGGCGATCCAGGTCTCAATATGTTGAAGGGCTTCTCTATTGACTCCGCTCGCGTGGCTCTTCCACCAGAGGACGATGGTTCGAACCTGCTTGGGCAAGCGACATTGCCAAACTACTCTGTCGTTACCTTTGCTCTGGTAAGCTCCATTCACGGGTCTGCCGGGGCTTCGGCGACTTACTTCTTGAACAGGGAAATGTCACTCTAGATCTTAAGATCGATGATATGATTTTAGGAAATGGTACCATTAACAACGTGCTGCTGAAGCCAGGAAACAACTCAGTTCCATTGCGTGCCGTAGTGGATATCCCAAACGCGATCAGAAATATCGGGCCCATTTTGGCCGCAGAGACGGAGGCCCTGAGCCAAGGAAATGTGATGATCTCGGCATCCGGCCAGTCGACTATCTACGAGGGGGAACATATCTCGTACTTTGAGAAGGTGTTGAACAACCTGACCATCAGCGCCAACGTGCCCATTCTCAGGGTACTGTTTGGTTCTATCTCCGGGTTGGTGTCGTCGAATCCCGACGTGATGCAGAATGTGACGGACGCCTTGCGGGACACGGACTTGTCGGCTAGCCCGAATATGCGAGTAATTAATGAGTGATACATGAATGAATGAATAATGAGATAGTGTTTATGAGACGAGACGATCATGTCGTTAATTAATTTTTTCCTCCAATGGTAGTTTCAGGGACGGGCGTAAATACACCGAACCCTAAAAGCAGAGCCCTAGCGTGTCAGTCGCCGGGCGATATGTCGAGCCCCCACTGCTAGCAGATTTACGTGCCGAGTTAATTTCAACTCGGAGAGACAATCTTCAGAAAGGTATCAGCAGTCTAATTACCCCGCAGACCACAGGGGATCAACATCGCTTCCCCAGTTTCCCCACCCTGTATTTAGTCTTTCGGCATTACGGTCCGCGGCAGTGGGGCCGGCGGTACACTAGAGAGTCGAGATAGAAAGGTAGAGGAAGTTATCAGCTTCGCTTACACGCGCTGATCCTACCAATCTCCAATAGCTGACCGTCTGGATAGCTTGGCCGCGGTCAGGTAGCGTGAGGGACTAACCGGAAATCGTACAGGGTATGGCATCAGTGTTGGTCCCCGCACGAGAACACATGGCTGCCCCGTGCTTCTTACTGTCAACCTAGGCGAAGAGAGCTCTGGTCGGAGAAAAACAGAAAAGAAAAACAAGAATTGAAAAATGGCTCGCCGAGAGGGACCATGCGGAGTGCGCCAAGGTCTCTTCATGCAGGGTAAACACTAGGATACTAGTCTGTTGTCTGTTATGATGCGCTTGGCCCTCGGCAGGGTCTGCTCAGGGTGGACTACTAATACAGGTAGCCAGCTCCTGCTGGCTTGTTATGTCTTTGCAGTGCTCATCCAGGCCAGTAAAAGTGTCCATCTCTTCGCAGGATGAGAGTTGTGTCTCTATTTTCCCCGTTGCTGCTCGCAGCGCTTGCAGTCGCCTCCCCCGACTCGAATAATAATAATGCGACTCAGGGGTCGGCTGCAGTGAGTGCCGCCAACATCCTACCTGCCAATGCAGCGCAGGAATCGGCTTCAACTGGCGACGGCAGCAATAGTGCGACGCAGGAGCCAGAGGTAGTGAGCGCAGCAGCCAACATCCTGCCTTCCAGTGCGACACAAGAACCGGCTGCAACTGACGGCAGCGACAGTGCACATGCCACAGTAGCAGAAAGTGACCAAAGCACTGAGGGATTGGGCATTCCACTTCCTACCCTTCCCTCATTGTCTCTGGGCGACATTCCTATCCCAACCGTCTCAATTTCCACCACTATCAAGGCTCCCCCGACCTCGACCGTCTCCGAGAAGGTCACAGTAACTGAAAAGAGCGCGGAGTCGACGCCCACGGCGTCCACGGGTGGCTCGGGGCTTGACCTGGAAGATCTCCTAACAGGTGTACTGGGTGGCAGCGGCTCTGGTGGAAGCTCCGCTCTCTCGGAGATCGAAGACGGGATTAAGAATGTTCTGAGCCTGTTCACGCCATCGTTTATCACGGATGCCACCACACTGGTCAGCCAAGCCTCCGGGTTCTTTGACAATGAGACGATGCAAGATACGAAGGCAATGATCAGCACCATCGCCAGTATCAAGCCAATGCTCACGTCGAGCAACAATAACAACGGTGGAATTGAGGGGATCACATCATTGATTGGCAATGGAACGTTCTTGAACGATATTGACAATATTCTGAAGGATATTGCTGCTCTACCAGCCATAATTGGCGAGATCATCAACATATTAACAAGCGATGAAGTCCAACAATTCCTCCAGGAGCTCCCTGAGATTCTGAACAAGATCTTACCGATCCTCAATCCCGACTTAATCAAAGCTCTGGAGTCGCTCATCACGGACAACCTGACACCAGAGCTGGTGAATGACTTGTCATCAACACTGGGCGCCCTGCGTCCGCTACTCCATGATATTCAACCGATCCTGTCGAACCAGACCATGGAGCCACTCCTGAACCTCGTGACGACCATCATCTCACCGACCTTCATCAATGAGATCGAAGAGGTGCTGAAGGCCTTGCCACCAATCATCAAAGATATCCTGCCTCTCCTTGGATCGGACATTATTACTCCGCTAGTGAACCTGCTGAAGGAGATCCTCACCCCCGAGTTCATCAAGCAGATTTCGTCCCTGCTCAGCGACCTGCCTGATCTGTTCAATACCCTTGTGCCGTTGATCAAACCCGTGGAAGAACTGATTACCGAGATTATAACACCAGACTTTATTAACGAGATTGGGTCCTTGATCAAGGCTCTGCCACCCATCGTTAAGGAGCTTATACCTCTGCTTGAGCCTCTCGGGAACCTGCTCAAGGAAGTCTTAACGACAGAGTTTGTGAACGACATCAAATCATTAATTCAGGCTGTACCAGGTCTTTTGGACACCATTCTGCCGCTTGTGCCGAAGATTGAGGATCTACTCAAGAAGATTCTCACACCAGAGCTTATCAATGCGCTTGAATCGGTCCTGAACGCTGTACCAGATCTGATCAACAGCATATTACCGCTGGTGCCGGACTTAGTGAACCTGGTTAAGAAGGTTCTCACACCGGAGCTTATCCAGTCCCTTGAATCGATTCTTGACGCCGTACCAGGGTTATTAAATTCTCTGTTGCCGCTCCTGCCGAAGATTGAGGACTTGCTTCAGAAGGTCCTAACGCCGGAGCTCATCAGTGCACTCGAATCAGTCCTCGATGCCGTGCCAGGACTGATCAATAGTGTGTTACCGCTTGTGCCAGACTTGGTGAATCTGGTCAAGAAGGTTCTCACACCGGAGCTCCTAAAGGTTGTCGAGTCGGTTCTCGACGCAGTACCAGGATTGGTGAATACTCTATTGCCTCTTGTACCTAAGCTAGAGGAGGTACTGCAGCAGGTCCTGACCCCAGAGCTATTATCCGCCGTCGAATCGCTCATTTCTAAAGTTCCTGGTATTATCAACACGATACTGCCACTGATACCATCGCTTGAGGACCTGATCGTGAACCTTCTCACACCAGAGTTCATCAGTCAGATTCAGAAGGTCCTGGCCGCAGTTCCTGGATTACTCAACGCCATTCTACCCCTGCTTCCACCCATTGAAGAGCTCATTCCGAAGATCCTCACCCCTGACTTCATTTCTGCCATTGAATCGGTACTCGCGGCGGTCCCGTCGATTATACAGGATGTGCTGCCATTGCTACAGGGCGATATCATCAAGTCGTTGGTGCAGATTGTCACCGATATTGTCACCCCAGAGTTCATCAGCGATATCAGCAGTATTGCAAGCCTGATCCCGCCGTTGGTGCATGACCTCGTTCCAATCTTCAACAAGGAGCTCATCACGGCGATTGAGAAGCTGCTGGCGAGCATCATCACCCCAGACTTTATCAACGATTTGACGTCTCTGATCAACGCAGTAATCCCTGTGGTGGGAGATATCATTTCTATCATCGGCAGCGATGCCGTGAAGAACCTCATTGCAGGACTGCCAGATATCATCAACGGTATACTGCCAATCCTGAATGTGGACATTATTCTGGCCCTCGAAAAGGCTCTCACTGGGCTTGTCACTAAGCAATTCGTTACCGATGTCGGCTCGGTCCTGGCAGCGGTGCCACCATTATTGCACAGCTTGGTCCCCATTTTTGGCACTGAGCTTCTTGGACCTGTGGAGAATGTTATATCCACATTGTTGACGCGAGAATTTCTGGGAGACGTAGGAGGGCTGGTTGATACTGTGCCACCCCTTCTCAATGACACCATGCCGTTGTTCCACAAGGACATTATCGTTCCAGGAGAAAATGTTCTCAAGGATCTGATTACGCCCGAGCTTCTGAACAACGTTGGGTCTGTGCTTAATGAAGTTCCGGCCATTGTTCAGAGCTTGATTTCAGTTGTCGGCAGTGATGCGGTGAGCTCACTGCTAGACGCAGTGCCGAAGCTTCTGAACAGCCTTTTGCCGCTTCTGAACGGAGACCTCATTTCCAACCTGGTAAATGACTTGACTGGCATTCTAACGCCCGACTTCATGAATGATATCAACACACTCCTCTCTTCAATCCCAGGCCTTGTACACTCCATCCTACCAATCTTCACTGGAGACACCCTCACGACACTGGTGCAAAACATCATCCCATTGATCAAGGCAGTTGTAGCTGTACGTTCCCCCTTCCTACGAGCTGCTAGGACGAATATTTGCTAACTTCTACCGCACAGTTGTTGCCATTGCTGACCAATATTCTGGGATCTATATGAGCCGGAATACATTAAGGTTCATCCTCGGACTTTCAGTGATGCTAGGCCAACCTCCTGAGTGTATCCTGTGAAGATATGTATATGTTCACCTCTGAGTATGGGGTGGAAATCTGGTAAAGATGATTGTTGACGGGGATGACTCGTCTATTGATGGAATTGAGTAACTGTCATGTTGCATATGACCCTTAACTAATGGTCTGACCAATAATATAATGATTTATGTTTTCTGTGGGCACCACGATCTATTTTCGAAATGCGTGGAGCCTGTTACGACATCCCACGAAATAAATCTCGTACTGAACAATTCTGAGCACCGGAAGAGCGCTACCGTAGGAAATGACACAATCTCTGTATAATAAAAATCTCTGTAAACGGACTTCAGCAACTGCAGCCAGGAACTCAGATATATTTTTAACACCATACTTTCCTTCGAACCCCTAGAATTACCAAACCTGGGCTGATGGTCTGCATGTAAAAGTGTCTTGTCCCTAACTTCAGCAACTGATTGCGGGAAATGCTATATACATTCTTAAAAAAAGGAGCATACTAACATACATTGGTGAAATTCATAAAACTAAATTGGCGAGCAATAGGAAACAATGCGCAACAACCCTCAGGGCTTGATCAACTGCCCACCCCGTTTCCTTATCCGCCTCCTCATCTGACCCATCATGTACGTCTTCGTAAACTGTCGTACGAATAGTGGCATGAAGGGGTAGACGCCGGACATTCCAGTAATAAAGAGGCCCGAAATCACCCGGGAAGACTTCGTTGACTTTAGGAAGAATTGATCACGCACGCGGGGAGGCAACTGCTCGATAGTGAGGCGTTTCACAAATGGCATAGCGACAACAGCCAGCGGCCGGGCCCACAGAGGTAGACCTTTGGCCGGGTGAAAGATATCATGCAAGACTGCACGGGCATCGGGTGTCACACACAGTCTTTTGTTCACCATATCATCCCAGTAGAGCTGAAATTCTGTCAGATTCTTTGGCCACATCTCAGGTGATACTTGAAGCGACGTCCCCATGATTGAGAATGCCTGATAGACTCTTTCGGCCCTCGTAGAACTGAGGGGTCCATAGATCAACTCGTACATATTGACCATAGTGGCATAGATCGTGGCTGCCACCCACACCTGAAGCTCGGGGTCCTTTGCGTTATATGACTGTTTGTTATGTTGCCCCACGACGCGAGAGTGGGCTTTATCGACGTATGCCTTCATGGCCGCCTTTTCAGAGGTAGAGCCAAAGATCATACAGTAGATGTACATCTGGGTATACTCTGCCCGACTGATAGCGCGTGTTTTGAACGTGCTGTGGTCTGCGACGCCAGCTCCTACCAAAGGGTGTGCGATTTGGAGCAGGATTGCCGCAGGGCCTCCCACAAAGGTGATGCTTTCCCGAGCGATCATTTGGAGCTCCATCATTGCCAGATCAGATATTTCAGGTGTGGAATAACCCTTCTCCACATCGATGGAGAAGTAATCATCTTCCTGGTCAATGTACACAGCACTTTTTGTTTTCATGATTGGAATGGTCTGATGTAGAAAATAATAATATCTTGTGAAGATGCGATAAGGGGTTGAACAAAGCAAGTCTTCAAGCAGGGCTATATATGGGTCACGGTCTCCAGATTTATCAGCGACATGTAACACAACCCTTGTGTCTCCGTCTTCCTTCACCTTGTCGGATTGTCCTCATGACGGCTCAGCGACGTCGGTCCGTGGAATCTGGATCAAGTAGCCCCTCTTTACCACATGGTATGTCCAGTCATACAGTGAAGTATGGACTTGTTTATGCTGATCCCATGCCTCAGAAGGTGGGCATGGCATTTCTATGCGGGGATGAAAGAGAGTTGACGAAATCACAGGTAGTAGCCACCCACCATTCCATGATGTCCAATAACAACAAAGCCATAAGTGGTTGAATAAGACTTGATTGTATCGCGGGCTCCGAAAGAAGGACTTGCTTGCCTCGGACCGCTCTGTGCCTTCGTCATCGTCATGGAAATGCATGGACATGCCTGTTGTTTCAAGCCTGCTCATTGGGTTGCGTCACGGAGCATCATGATGGGCTGGGGAAAGCATGGTGGACAGCAGTAAATGTACACGACATTATTCACCCACCTAGACTTCATCAGTATGATTCATAGTGATACCTCTAGACTAGGAGCCCACTAGGTGGTTTTAGCCTGGACCTACGTTTAACATTCGCACACCCAAGTACGACATGATAATCACACATGCCCCATGTCAAAGCTTATCTTTGGGTATACATCTGGGCCTCCTACCGAGGGTCATAACATCAAGCGATTAGATATCAGGCTAACCCAGAGCTTGATGACGAGATCCCCCACAGCTCCATCTTCCTGACCGCCTAGTTAACTTTCAACTGAAGGTCTGCGTGAATCCATGCCCCAGGAAGCGTAAACAGCTCCCCTGACAGTTGCCGAGTCGATACGGCGGAATGAATGATGCGCAACTCAGTCAGGAGAGTTGCATAGGTAACTAAATGTTAATGAGTGCAATGCTTCTTTCCTCTCTAACTTTGCTCTGACCGTTTATGCTGGGCATTGTGCCGTGAAGTGCAGCCACACCATACCGATGAGCTGCCCGCTACACGCTACTCATCATTTACAATGTGTGACTTCATTACCCGTTTAGCTCACCTCACAAATTGTAGTGCTAGCAGCGAAGACAGTTCCTGGTGCATGTGTGGAGGCTTCCGGTGTCCAATATGCCTAGGGTTTCCAGGATTCAGATCCCCGCAGACGGCAGGCTCACACTTCCGTGGAAGAGGCAGCTTTAAGCCTATAGGGTCTGGAGGTCAAACCGCGGGATCATCGCCCGGGCCGCGGGAGCCCTAGTGGTTCTCGGGGCCCCGCTGATGATGGCGTCGATCATCTCTACTTTCGGTGTCTTTTGTCCAAGATATAGTCATTTAGTACACATGACCTGTTGTTATAGCTATCCATGAAGGAGGTTGGTCCGTGGCATCCCAGCAAGGGAAATTGCGGCATGGTCGCCATTCAATAATTAGGAAATTGGTATCCGGCTTCTCTAATGGACATCAGATGAACCTTGGTACTTGAACACGGTTCGATACGGACTTTCACCCGGTAGGTCTCTTATATCTTTGTTGTATTTATATCTACAGCATACAAGCACGATGCGACACTTGCAGTACATTCCTCTACTCGCTTGCAGTATCGTTATGGGGACAGAGAGTATAGCCTGGAGAGGTCAAGCAGCTAATATCCGGGATTTACGGGACCAGAGGTGGGTGTGGTGGTCCTTCGCAGTTCCTGACAATAGTTACTGATTTACTCATTCTAAGATCCATAACCAACAACCCAAGCATCCTGCTAGAGAATGGGGCGTCCTCCAATAATTTAGCCATTGATGTACCACTCGCCTCGGACCAGATACTCTCAATAATAGCGGCACGAGTTCTTGTCGGGTTGATCAACTCACAGTTACCCACCATCCTGGCCAACCACTCACAAAATAATAACGCAATCACTGGGTACCCAGCTACGCCCAACAACACCATGGGCGATCTCTCTAACATCCAACTGCATACGGGATTGCCAGGTGACACCTTTCCAACGGGACTGCTGTTAGAAGGAAGCCTTGGGATCACTAGCGCCATCAGTACAGATGGTGCTAAGGCAGAAAATGCTCCTACTTCCTTCTCAACAGACAGGATGCCCCAAGGAATCGAGGCTATAGTGGACCGCCTGTTGATGGCCTTGAGGACACTAGGGGCAGCTATGCTTCTGTACGTATCTCTGAAGCTGATGGGAATGAGTTTAGCGTCAAGACACAAGAGACACTGGCTAATGTGGAGTACGTGACAGAATGGTTATTGCGCTTGATTCTCGGTTTGGACGCGGGTTAATCAATGCATCAATAAACGGAATTTCGGTCGTCTAAATCATGATACGAGCATGGCTAACCTACAAACAATGGAGGGCGCTGGATGACCTTCATGATCACCGCTAGGCCTGTGGTAGTCAACGACATGAGCTTTCATACTTCGCACCCTATGAACACCATTCAAATACCATGGGTTTTGCAACAGGACTGTCCCCCGGCCAAAGATACATAACGCGCTTTTATTGGACACACCAGGAACGCTTCCCATGTCCTTAAAATGAGGTATTCAGATTTTCCACCCGTTTAGGACAGCGTGGCTATCTCTGAAGCCAGTTTGTTCCTGCAAGCCCACCCTCTCTGTCCCTACCGGAAAGGCCATCCCCGACGCGTTTAGAGGGCTTTGCCAGGGTATAGGATACACCACATCCTCCATTACGGGCAGGCAGAACGCTGGGTCAATAGATGGCATTGACTGGAGGAATTCGAATCTGATGGCAGATACCTCTCTATTTTCAGTGATCTCTGGGGCATTTTCAGCCCCTTTATAGGGTGGAGACAAGCGCTCAGGCACATGCTTTCTGGCGTGCATTTGTCGCCCAGACTCGATAGTAGTCCTCGGGCTTGGCTGTGTTCTAGGACCTATGCTGTCCACATCGTTATATTCTGGATGCCTCACCCTCGGCTCTGGCGCCTTCCGCTCAGTCTCGTCCAAGGGCACTGTAGCCACCCATGGGAGTTGGAAGCCTAAGGATCCGGAGGCCACTGATCGCAGGACCTCCGGTAGAGCGTTCTCATGCGGTAGTCGGCCGGAGCAAAGGGAGTAGTCGGTAGAGGTCGAAATAAGGAGGTATATACGGGGATAGTGGACAAACAGATCAAACCACCCAGAGGCGTACTTATCCTCAAAGGCCTTCAATGTTGCATTTGAATATGCTCGGCCTTGTTGGTACGGATCCTGGAATCCAGATGTCTGCCCAGGTTGGCGTCGTCGGGTACCCAGCCCTTCCGACATCTTCGTAACCAGGTGGAGGATCTCCTTGGTCCCCACCGCAACAAACTTTGTTACATCATAGAGTTCTATAAGGACATTGTAAATGGCCCCTAGAGTGTTTAGCTCTCGCTGCCGTTGCAGGGCTTCGGCGTCATTCCGTGCAAGGCCTGCATCAATTGCGGCCACGACTATCGGCCATCCAACGAATGCCAGTCTATTTACGGCACAGCGAGTCAGTCCCGTCTGCCAGGAATGGTGCAGGCAGTGTACCTACATGCAAAGCGGAATAGCTTCAATATCCTTGGTATAGCTGAAATATTTTAATACATTGTGCAACCCATTAATGGCCTCCTGCAGGTGGCCCCCAGTCTCCCGGAGCTGCATGGTGTACGAGTGTCCGACAAACATCAAATTGGCTTCAAGAAGAAGGGCTTCATAGTGCGCTAGATGGATATGAGCGGTACTAGATAGTGGAGTTAGCCGGGGGTATAGCAGGGGCCTAGGCATGTGCTACCTACTAAGAATACACATATGTCATCTTAATGAAAGACGTCACGGAGTGAGGCACGCTAGAAGGCGTGATCGACAGAGCGTCTCGCGACTCTGTCTCCCATTGACGTAACTTATTTCTTGTCTTCAGAACTTTGGCCATGCATGCCGGGAACTCCTTTGAGGGCAGGCCCCTTGAAGAACCTTCATACGATGAGAATACCAGGGAAACCATGTCTGTAATCAGGATCGCTAGACGGCATTGCTGCTGTAGAGCTGCCAAAATGATGCGCTTGGTGTGTAAGTCATATACTTTAGATTCTTGAATCTCCTCAGCGAAGTCTGCCTCCTCTAATGGGCTGTTCTCTGCATCAAAGTCCTTCATTGTGAGTTGGCTGCGTCGGCGAAGGGCCAAGGAAATCCATCGGTCACGCAGCAGGATTGACCACCATAACCGTTTGATGGTTGATCTCTTCACACTGATGGATGGCTTCGGTGGCTTTCCTAGGATGATGGCATTCTGTATCGCATTGGCTAGAAACAAACTACCAATTTGAGGATCATCTGGGGAGGCTTGGTAAGAAAGCAACAATGCTCCCTGTGCCCTCTCCAAAG
Organism: Aspergillus pseudotamarii; assembly: GCF_009193445.1. Classification (NCBI taxonomy): domain Eukaryota; kingdom Fungi; phylum Ascomycota; class Eurotiomycetes; order Eurotiales; family Aspergillaceae; genus Aspergillus; species Aspergillus pseudotamarii. Next base: position 86,518 of record NW_022475078.1, on the reverse strand, counting down.
GTTGGTCTTCGGCCTTGAGGTCTAGTAGCAGCTGAAGAGGATGTTAGTGACCCAAAGCCTGGACTCATGCCATAGGAATACGGTGCTCGCCTTGGCTCTATTGAAGAAGGTGTCCCCTGCCGTGGGTCTCTCTGGCAATCCACACCCACGCAATGCCTCCGTCGATACATACTGAAACGTTTAGTTTATGTCACCCCAAAGCCATAACAAATCGGCGTACCGGACAGCTTCGAAATAACATTGCCTGTAAAATCAGGACAGAGATCCTCCGGCCATGTGATGCTGCGCTATCCCCATGCTGTGAATACAACTGCCAGAACTCTGCCTCATCTAGTACTGGGGTACCTGGATGGATATGTAAGAAGTACTTTTTCACAAACTCGTCCAGAATCGGTCGTGTGGGTAACGTAAAACACCCTTTCGACGCTAAGTATGAAATATCCCATTTGTCCAAACAGGACAGCGAACGAAGGTCAAGGAATGGATAGGCAGAAAATTCCACATCCGAGGCCGAGATGGGCGCAGCTGTCAGACTAATTGGTGCTGAATTGGTCGCAGACAGCCTGCCGCCATTTTCTGGTCTGACTTCAATGCTTTGCTGGGTCGGGGGTGATTGATCGACGAGGCTCGCAGGAATCTGAGCTCCCTGTGGTTGGTAGGAGACCCGACTCTTTCCTTCGTATGTAAGGCCCTTGGATCTGCAAGATACTTGAGCACAGGTTCTTCGTCTTAATGCTGTCCATACGGAGAGAGAATATGAGACATGATACTTACAGCCTCGGAGCGCGCTCGCGGAAAGTGCAAGCCTGGCCATCCTGGAGGCACCTTGAGCAAGGACATCCACTAAAAGATGCATCGCAGCGGACCTTGCGTTGCTGACACCAGACACAGGCGCGGGTGGCCCTTCTGGCTCGTGGCAAATACATGTGTGGATTGGTGCTTCCAAGCCCAACGGTACGCTGCGGACCTGAACTTGCTACACCTGATATGAGAGACTTAATACTATTATTGAAGAATGCTGTTGAATAGGAGAGTTGATATTATGCGGGGAAACAGGTCAGGTGAGCGAAAAGATGCAGCCAAAATTCATCCAGGACAGTCCTTGCCCTACGTAGACCACGCCGTGGACGAATAAGCGACTGGCATCTCCGACTGAATAGCGTACTGCCCCTGTCGCGTCCTTTACCTAGTTGGGCCCCAGATCTGGCCTGCAAGGACCAGGTAGTCCAATGGCTGGGTGCTTGACCGCGCTATGTCTAGACAAAGTAGACCTTAATCGTTCATTACTCGGCTATGCTTCTGTGAATCAGTCTTCATGCGTAATTAGCCTGCCCATGAATCATATTACTGACTCGCGCTCTTCTGATCCTGGGGTCCAAAGAGCCGGCGACGATCATTGAGCAACAACATGCCTGTCCTCGGCTCCTGCGCACGAACGCATTCTTGTTGTGATACTCAACATGCACCTCTATACGTGTGTCGGCGTTGGATCTACCAGCCCCTCTCCCACCTGTTCGTTCTATTCGAATTGCCATTCTGCATAACGTAGCGAAAATGCGATCAGATACGTTAGTGTCCGGGGTACCCCGCTGATCAGCACCAACTCGTTTACATGTGGAAGCCCTCGGTCCGCGGGCTTTATCGGATTGGGTACGAGCCGAAGTTCAGTCCTGGGTCTAGCTTTTAGTCCACAATCTGTACCACCAATAAAGTTGGTCCAGCGGGTAAATTGAACCTGGCCCTAGACATCGCTTTGCATGGCCCCTCACCATCTCCTGGGGAGTGTCTCCAGTTGTAGGATCCCTACCAAATCTGTCACCGTGCGGATTCACATCCGAACGTTAGGGCTTGGACTTCAGACTGGGTCCAACGGCGATAATGATAGTGACACGAATACTCATCTATATGGTGTAACAGTTCCTATTCTGCCAAGGAAAATTCCTTTCACAACTACTCTGCTCTACACCAAAATATACTTATAATGGTTCAGTCTCGAGGTTAAGGGTGTGATTAGCACTTATACACTGATATACTTCTAATGGGGGTTATTTCTATATCGATATCTTATTTTAAACTAAGGTTAACACACCGCATAGACCAAAAACTGGCCGACAGCTTATGGGGAACGTAATATGGTTATAACTGAAGATCCCGTACCGCATCCTCCGTCCAATTATTATTGTCTTCTGCTTAGTTGAAGCAGCAATGCGGGACTATAGCGGAGATTATGTATCTTAGTATTCGTGTGCATGGGTAGTAATGGTCACGGAAAAACCTTTCATAAATGAGCCTTAATGTTATCAGCTTTATACACTTATAAGTCTTACCAATATCGAAGTCAGCCAAGCTACCTGCGTCATACACAACTCAATTGCCAGCATAGAAACGCATGATAGGATTATATGGAATCTTAAACTAAATCCCTATCGCTCTGGGCTCCTCGATGACTTGATTAGAGTATATATGCTGCGTGGATGCCGATCACTAGGAAGATACTAATACCTGGAGCTTACTGTTGGGATAGAATATTGCAGTGTAGTTGTGTCCATAGCTATACCTGGACTATCGGCAGGGGAGAAGCTTTGTTGGTTTCCGCCGGACTGCTGCCTGAGAGCTGGACACTCTACTAGTGGCATAGACCATCCTTGGGGTTTTAGACTAAATACTAGCAAAGTCCGAGGTCTAGGACGATTGGGCTTAGGTGGGTCCAGTTTGACAGTGCCCTTAAGAAGATACCTGTTTGGGCATTATATCATACACTGCATCGTTGGTCGGTGTTTAAAAACTCTGTTTAGTTGGCTTATGGTATAGCAAGAGCTTCCTTGAGACTTACACCTCTCAGCAAGTTTATATGACTGGCTTGTTACTGTTATATATATTTTGTCTCAACCCCACTCGAACAAAACGCCAATGGCATTAAGGTCGCGCCTTGAATACCATATCTCCAATATGTTACTTTGAAACAATTTTCATCATCGTCATTAGGGGAAGAATATATCGTACGGCAGCATGGTAGGGGATGGGTTCCGAGTTATATTTACAATATTTTAATTCGTGAACTAGTGTCTTAAAGCGGCATCCGTGTGGACGTATGTTTTAGATTCTGGAATATTTGTTGCGATAAAGCTTCAAGACGAGCAAATTATGAGATGATTGAAAGACCACAACACGGGCCTGAATGGACACAATTCATGGAGCAAGGCAGTAATGATCGGGCCTTCGGTCCTGTTTGCTACATCCCCATGTACCTCCTGCGCCAACTCTTCTGGATTCCCCGGCATCTCATAAGCGAAATGACTGTTTAGTTCCACGGGAAGCTTATGCCGCAGGTAAGGAGGATGGGGCTTTCTGATAACAGCCGTCATCGGTTCCCTATTCCGGAGTCAAAGCCAAGCAAAGTTGACAAGTATCATGATCGCCTTGAAGGTGGTGCAGCAGTCGTGAGTCTTCACCACAACACCAGGTTGTGGTGGTGTTTGGAACCCCACAAGGTGCTAGCATCACCGTGTGATTGGGGCTTTGATGTTGCTATTGTATTTCTGATTGTTGTGTTAGTGGGCTTGGGCGAAGATGAGGGCGTTGTGGGAACGGATTTGAGGAGCATACCACATTTCCGATATAGGCTGGCAAGCATCCTCCGTCATACCAATTCTTGTCTTCCCCAAGCGATCTAGCACCCCCTTCACAACATTGCGATTCCCTTCAGATACCAGTCCTCTCTAATGCCCTGTCCCATAATGACTACACAATGGGATGAATCTGTGCCTGAGAGGTAGAGTTCGCGGTCGCTGACACCATGCTACATGATATGCATCCTAACCTTCCCCGCGTGGGCAGCGACATGGATGTTTATGAACTGGGCAGTATTTGGGGAGGGCCGCCTCGCCGACGGGGTGGTGATCCAGACAGGCTGAATGGCTGAGGTTTGAAGCTCCAGGCACGGGGAGGAGAGCCTCGCCCTGCGATTCTTGAAGGAAATGTTTCATCGTAATCAGAGAATGACAGGATTAGCATGAACAATTGTGCCAGCAGTAGCCACAACAATCTGTATTCTGGATCTCCCGCCTGGGCAGCAGCCGTACAGCAACAGCCAGAGAAGAATCCCAGCACACCCCAGAGCCCACTTCGGGTGGAGGATGAGATCATGGGATGTAATTCCACTCGCGGATGTGGTCGCTAGCCGACATGACATTGGCAGCATCCACCACTACTACTGAACCTGAGAAAGGATGACTTCGTGCCGATCAACCCCACCCTTCAGCTCAGTTTGCCGACGCCACAGCGGCTTATGGGATTCGGTATCGCTTCTTCGGCTCCCGAGTTTCTCTCTCCACTGGTCTGTGCGATTGGATCGCTTAATACTGAGCCTGCAGCAAAGCACGATTGGCGCCGGGCCGGAAATTTCGCAACGCCAGCTGATGAGTGGCAACCTTGATGAATCACCATTCATAACGGACATATATAGATCGGGCATTGGCAAACTCTGAGCTGCCCCGTTTGAGAAGCGAAGCGGGTCAACACACGAAGGTGGCTGGCGTCATGGAATCTAAGTTCATGACGTGGCGATCGTGAGGCCTGCAGGATGGGCCGGATTCGGTGGGTCGTTGCTTGACTTTTCCACATCGTGCATACCGCTAGATGAGAGTAGTGGTGTGATTCTATCCGTAGACGAGGAGGAGGGGTAGGCCGTCAATCAGTCTTAATAGCCATCGTTCCCACAGGTCTGGCATTGGGCTCTATCTACCTTCTGATTAGGAAGAAGGGCGGGACGTGTGCTAAGAAGATACCAACACCAAAGATACTATTGCATTCCACGGTAACCGTTCACCATGTCTGACCATTCTATCTCCGCCGAAGCCACCCCAAGGAGATTGGAACTCCCCAAAGGCGAGGGCGAGCAAGAACTGGAAGACCTCGAGTGCGAGCCGTTGAACAACTACTTGGGCTCGATCATCCGAAACGCGCAGGTGAAATTCCGCGACGACGCCGAGGCTGAACCGCCCGTGGAGCTTCCTAGTCTTGTTCATGGGGACTCCGAGAGCGAGGAGGAACAATTTATGCCTCGACACCAGATGGTCACAAACTTTCTATCCGCGGGCTCAGGCTCAGGCTCCGTGGGTGGAATAACCGTCGGCGGTGCTGTTGTCGAGAATCTCTCCTTAGTCGTCCCTAGGGATCGGGACGGTGGCTTTGGCGATCTTCCCGTTTTGCCGATTACGGCGATGGGGCAGGAGAAGACAGAGCTGGTGGCCATCGTGGGTAAAGATCCAGAGGCGGGTGCAGCCACCAGTATTCCGATTTTATTGATGCCAGACGAGGAAGAGGATGAGGGGGAGCCGTCAAGGGCAGGTGTTGGTGATACCATGTCGGGACTCGCAGGTGCTTCTGTTCTTGCAAACTTCGCCCCAAAACGGAAGACAAAGCCCCAAGTCGAGGAGAACCCAAAGAAGAAGGCCGGCGAAGGCACGACGGCCGAGACAGAGGTGGCAGAGGACAGGGCGAAGAAAGAGGACGAAGCCAAAGTTGCTAAGACCGAGCTGGATAACTACGTGCTCTCCGGGGATATTAAGAATCTTTTCGGCATTAAAGGGTTGAAAGGAAAACTATACAAATACAAGGGTAGGATTTCTGAAGGCGACCAAAAGCACAACCTATACTCACATTCGTTTAGGCCCTGAAACCAAGGAGGACAAGAAGAAAACGAAAGACAAGAGAGAAGACAAGAAGGAAGGCAAAGGGGAAGGCAAAGGGGAAGGGGATGATCAACCGAGTGAGAATGATCAGGGAGACGCAGAGCCCAAGGCCGGCACTGCAGGTAAGGATACCCCGGAGCTCAAAGCTGGCAGTGACGATAGCGGACCCAACGGAGACAAAGCCGGAAAGCAAGATGAGAAGGGGAGCAAGGATGAGAAGGACAAGAAAGCGAAAGAGAAAAAAGAGCCAGCTCGCGAGAAGGTAAAGATTAATCCAAAGAGTTTGGCTTTGTTGGGTAAACCTTTGGGAACGCTTCTCCCATTTCTTGAGAGCGAAGAGATCGAAAGCCTACCCGTCGAGAATCTCGAGTTCACTTACTGTGAAGAGAAAAGCGGCCAATTCTTCCCTCCTGGTCTGCGTCTCGAGGTGGATGTGCCGCTCACGGGTAGCCTGCAATGGGCGACAGATGCATTGCAGAAGATGTTTGGTGAGAAGAGAACGCCCAAAAAGGTCCATCTTAGTGCAGACCTAGGTAAAACTAGGGACTGGTCGAAGCGACCAAAAGTGGGAGATTTTGCGCTGCGAGGTTATTTCAAGGATTTTGGATGCCAGACTTGGGACATTCTCCAATTCAAAGCCCTGGGGCTAGAACTTACAGCCACGAAGGCAGCCAGTAAGAATGCTAAGGACAATACAAAAGGAAAGGATGAGAAGGAAACGGAGAAGAAAAGTGACAAGGGCGACGATGAGAGCGAGCAGCAGATGTCTCACAACGCTACCGGGGAACACCCGAGTGAGCCTAATGGAACCAAGAGCGATGAGCCAAAGGCTGAAGTCACGACAAAGCCGGCATCAACGGTGCAGGCTGAACCTGACTCTACGGAGAGTGAGGTAAGTCCATCCTTGACTTCATTCGTCGTGCAATGCTGAGTTGAGCAATCCCACTCAGGCACAGCAAGATGATGCAAATGGCAAAACTGAGGAAAGTAGTTCTTCGAAGAAGGACGAGGAGGGGAAGAGTGTATCCAAAGATGGCAAGGAGGACAGCAAGGATAAGAAGGACAAGTTGCAGAAGTCCTATAATTATGGCTTCGGTTTCTTCGGAACTGTGTCGTTCATCAAAGTTCCATACGCCAAGTCACCATTGGACTTACACATCAGGATTGCTCGAGATTTTGAGGTCGAGAAAGAGAAGAAGAAGGAGGCCAAGAAGGACGAAGCAAAAGAGAAGAAAAGGCAAACAAAAGACGATGAAGGTGAAGCGAAGAATGAGGGAAACGAAAATGAGTCGAAGAAGGCTGAGCCGCTGGAGAAGAAAGACGAACCGAGCAGGGAGACCCAGAAGGCAAGTGAAGACACTGAACAGATTGCTAACGATGCCGCCCCTGCGGATAGCACAGCAGGTGATGGTGACGAAAAGGCCTTGCAGCCGACAGAGGGAGATAGTAAACCGAAGACGGCCGAGAAGAAGAAACATTCCGATGGTAGGCATAAGAGAATATGGAACGTGGTGATCTTCTGTGATGAATGGAAGGAGATCTACGGTGTCAAGCATGTCTCAGTAAGTAGAATAGCCTCTTGATTTGGATTTACTGTGCTAACTGCTGCAGTTGAAAAAAGCCGAGCTCAAGTGGTCATTCGAACAAGGGAACTTCAAGAAATCAATGGCATTTGACCTATCCGCCGATATCAAGCTGGGCGCCGGGACCTTCAAGGTCAAGGGCAAAGTATCTAAAGGTATGGAGCCCCTGACCTTTAGTCACATTCTTCATAATGTCTAACAGCCGGGACAGCGGACAGCTTTATAGATGCTGAACTGGGCGATGTCTCGTACCGCGACTTAAAGAAGATACACGCCCAGATTCAGGGTCATGACGTGCCCGAAGAAAAGAAAAAAGAGGAGAAAGAACAGACAGCAGCGGAGCTCAAGGAGGAAAGCAAGAAGAAGGAGGCAGAGAAGAAGGAGGAGACGAAGGAGACTCAGGGCAATGAGTTCATATTTAACAAGATCCACCTCAAATTATCTAGCCAGTTCATCGAAAAAGAGAAGACCAGGGTCGGATCTTTGTTATTAGAGGGCCATGTCACATTCAACGGGAAGGCTAGTGCAAAAGCTTTACTCGAGATCAATAGGGACGGCATGACCATTTCAGGAGGCCTTGCTGACTACCAGATTCCTGATGTTCCTGTTACCATTAAGCAGGCACGGATGCACATTTTCATAGGATTCAATCGGAACAAGAAGCAGAAGAAGATTGAGGAGAGCAAGACAAATGACAACAAACTAATCACGGATCCCCTGAGTGAAGGGAAGAGCGGCCAGCCCGACCAGGGCGAAACAACAGCAGTTGCTGAAGCTCATGCAGACTCCAAGCCTGATGCGAGTGAGACCAAGCAGATTAAAGAGTCGAATAGGAAGGAGAAGAAGACTAGACGCGAGAGTGAATTTGCAGTTCTCGGGGTGGTGAAAATCCATCAAGTCACAGTATCCGTTGGTCTCTATATCGCGCGGAAGAATGACAAGGAGAACCGTGATTGGCTTGCCTTTGGCAGTATCCAAAATTGCACATTGTCCCAATTCGTACCCGAGCTGAAGGACTCGCCTCTTAATCTACAACTCGACAATATTGCGCTCATCGCGTCGTCAGAGGATCGGGAAATCAAGGAGGAAGAGGAGGACAAGCAAGATGAAAAGATGGACAAGAAGGAGGATAAGAAAGGGGAGAAGAAAGGGGAGAAGAAAGAGGACAAGAAAGAGGACAAGAAAGGGGACAAGAAAGAGGACAAGAAGGACGCTGGTGATCCACATGCAGGTGTTCTCCAGCAAGTCGAGTCCTACAAGTACCCTATCCGAAAAGGTAGGCCATGGGATTTCGTGCAATCCAAGGTCTGAGCTGACCGATTGGAAAGGGGTGCAACTATGTGCGACCATTAGGAAATTTGACGCCCTGGAACAACTGAATGACAAGAAGCCAGTCGACGGCCTAATATTGATCATTGCCTTTACCCCTGAAGGACTCGAGATCGGCATTGACCTGCCGAAGACCTTACAGGTAAGAAGTGTACCATGCGGGACGCTTGGTAGCAATCATCCTCTCTGACGAAGCATACATAGGTCAAACTGTTTGATGATGCCATACTCGGTGATTTCGGGGCCAAGATTCTTGCAACTGAGGGAGCACTTGCACTGTCTACCACATTGACCCTTATGGTGCATGGCCAAAGGCCCATCAGAGTTAACGGTAAAATCAAAGGGAGCTGCTTGCAAGCCAATGCCGAACTGTATGTTGTTCTACTAGCCAACAAGGTCCACCGAGGTTGTGACACTGACATACCACACAGCTATATGAATCCGAAAGATAAGTGGATCAATCCATTCCAGTTGAACGATAAGGTTGTGGTATCCAAACTAGGTGTCGGTGCGGGAATCACCTATGCCACAGTGTGTGTTTCAGGACCTGAGTAAGACAATACTACAACGCACTGCGAGCATTGTACTAACATGAATCAGTCAGGTGTCTATCCGGGGGAGAGTTGACATTGGAAAAGACTTCCACGCCGAGATGGCCCTCAGTTTGGGGGTGAAAAAGGAGCAGGTCATCTACTTCGACATATCCGAAATCAACGTATCGAAGCTGATCCAACTGGTTGGAGAGATGACAGACAGAGTGGAGCTGCAAAACCTGAACGGAGGAGAAGACTTCCTCGTCTTCCGTGACATCATGTTCTTTATATCCACGGGCGGCATGGCCCTTGGCGTCCGCTATGATAGAGGCATACATGTCCGAGGCAGTGTGGAATTCTTCGGCAAGACCGGTAGGTTTGATGGTCGGATCGGTGATGATGGAATTGTGATCAAGGGGGCCATCGATAATTTTAATATCGGTGGCCTTAAAGTTCACTCAGCCAGGGACGAGGGCAAACCGGCGATGATGGATATCGAGATGACGGGCGAGAAGCAGAAGGTCCTGATGGATGGGGTAATCAGTTTTCATACCTTTGAACTGAGTATCTTCATTGACGCGTATCTGCAAGAGAAACGCTTAGAGGCCGATATATCCATCAAGTTCACTGAGCATATACTCCTGCATTTGAAGGCAAAGGCGAACGTCTCCGATTTCCAATCATTGGATGGAGTTGTGATGAACTTCGAGGCGGAGATTCGTCCCGATGTACTCGGAGCAGTCTTTGAGGCTATCGACCAGGCCATAGCTACACTTGGAAAGATGGCATCGGATAAGCTTAAGGAAATCGAGCAAGAGCTCCAGAGACAGGTGGACGAAAAGGAATCCGAGCTCAATACGATGAACAAGGATCTGCAACGCCTGAAGCAACAAGTGGAAAAGCAGGTACAGGAGCGAGAGGACCAGATCGACAAAGAGAGTCAGAAAAGGAAGGAGTTAGAGGAAGAGCTCAAGGGGCTGGAGAAGGCAGTAGAAGCGGCCGAGGCAGACCAGAATAAGAACGAGCGCGAAATCAGAAACTTGAAAGCCAGGAAAGAAAAGAAGGAGCGAGAATTCGATGACAAGATACGCGAGAAGGAGCTCGAGTACCGCCAGAAAGTACAGGAAGAGCGCGATAAGCAGAAAGAGTTGGAGGAAAAGAGGGAGAAACTAGAAAAACAAAAAGAAGCGTCCTTCGGTGATGCATTGAGAAGTAAAGAAGAGGCCGACCGCAGCTGGGCCTGGTGGGTGGGTAAGTCGATGTCTCCCATGATTTCATGATACTAGTAGCGCAAAGCTGTACTCACCATTGTACCCTTCACAGCGGAAGAAGACCGTCTATACCAGAAGATCCAGGAGAACAAGAGGAAGGCATGGAGGGCATGGGATGCTTGGGACTGGGGTGGCGCGAATTACTGGGTAAGATAGGGAATCTGGTTCCATGAAGCATCAATCGCTAATCATCGGGCCTCCTAGAACTGCGTGGTGAAGAAGCAGGAGATTGAGTTAGAGTGGATGCACGGAAAGAAAGCAGCTGATGCTGAGGCCCGTCATGCAGCGGAGAAAGCCCTCAGCAGTCCTTTATGGAGGACAATCGAAAATGGTCTAAACGAGGCCGTACAGAAGATTGAGGACCATGCCAAAGCTTTAGAACATATCATCAACGGTGAGGGATACAAGGCCATTCAGGTACTGCAAAAGGATAGGAAAAGGGAGCTAGACAACCAGATTGCCGCGCTCAAACGGCTCGAAAGGATCAGCAAAGAAATCGAGAAGAAGCTCACAACAGCGCGCCAGGCGCTGAAGAGGAACAAGGGTCGCATTACCGAGGAGGAAAGGACACTACAAAAGGAGGTTGAGAGATTGCAAGGCGAGCTTAAAACAAGGCCCTTCGAAGAAGCGTATAGGGCCAAGCTCCAAGAGCATGAAAGTGTCAAGGCTCAGATAAAGAACATCCAGAAGAAGCTGTCAGAAATCCGATCGGGTATCGACAAGGCTACGAAATCGGCGCAAAGATATGTTGATGTGCTGAAGCAGGCCACGCCAGCCGTGGAACGCATTGTTATCACTGGTTCTACCGACGTCTTCGCCAAGAACAAGCCACTGGCATTCAAGGTTGAGGCCCGCTGGATGGGTAAGCCACTGCACGTTGACGTGCAATGGGCGCCCGGATGGGCTGTGGCCGAGCTTTATGATCAAATTGGCTCGAAGGTACTCGAAGCTGCAGGCAAAGAAGCCTGAAATGTTCAATTACCGTAGATATGGTGGAATTGACTTCTAGGAGGGAAAACAAATGCATTCTTCAACAAGTCTATAAATGTTGAAAGGTATTCTCTTGATGTAACAATGTTCGCATATATGGGCATAACTCGTAGGCATAAACAATAGTCCGAGCTTCTCAACCATCGAGGATGCTTGGGACATGTGCCTAGCCAGGCAACTTCATCACACGTTTCCTACTGGTGTCTGCCCGAGTGGGGTCATGCTCTCTCTCCATACGAGTCTGGGGAAGGGACTGCAGTGGAGAGTGACCGAGCCTGCCACTCTGTTGACTCTATATTCTTGGGCGAGACTAGTGGAGTCACTGCCCCTCCCCTAGTAAGTCCTCCTAGATATTGAATTCAGCCACTAAACTACGAGTGGGGGAAACGGCACAATCCACCTTCACTCTGTCTCGTGTAAGTACTAGCCCCCTAACTTGGATTATACAAGCAAAGCTCAACTACCCGTTGCACGACTCCACAAGATCCCAGTCGTCCCGTTAACATGACAAGCATCAAAGTACCCTCAATGATCCAAAGGCCCCACGATAGCTTCTGGACCTCCAAGCATGGAGAATCCAGCCATACACGGAAATCCTTCGGGAGATCCTGGATCGCGAAGCTTGCATCGTGGTTTCCTATACGTGGGGATACATCGCGCAGTCGGATAAGCCGGCATCAGATACACCCGAGGGTGTTGGTTAGACGGCACCCACGACGTGGAAATGGCACTCGTCGAGGGCAAGGCAAGTAAGGCAGAAGAGTGGAACACGATATATATGGTTGGTTTGGATGTGCGCTCCTCAGGGTAGGGAGCTCCAACTTGACCGTGAATTATTGAAGGCCAAAGGGGAGGAGATCGGTAGACAACTGTAAGCAACCAGTGAAAGGAAAGAAGTCTTCTTACTAGACGTACGTACCGTAATCATTTCCCATCATATTTACAAAAACGCCGCCAAAAGTATCGTATGGCTTCATTCGACGTCATGGGAAGAGGATTCGGCATTCAAACAATTGCTGCTCTTGGATATGTCACGGCCTGGTTTCCAGGACCCAATGCTCGGCCAGGACTATACTGACAAGGTCAAGAGCTGGCTTCGAAGTGCTCAGATGGACGAGCGCTGATTGAAATCGAGTTGGACATTACAGGAAGGTGTCCTTCTCGGGAGCACTTGTCCGATAGAAGATAACGGTAGAGAAAAGGCCGTCCAGCGGTGTTGTAATCGGATAAGCCATGGACACGCGGCCATAGGTTTGTGGCCCCAGTTAACTTGATCCTGGTCTGAAGGACGTCTTCGATGATCCACATGGGTTCAAGGACTTCTGAGTTTCAAGGCTGCGTATGATTCAGTTGGGAGTTTTCCGCGGCAAGTAACCCGGATGGCGGACCGCATATAATGTATTGTATGTGACTACAGGTGGCCTCTAAAGTACCGACTATGTTGTTGCTGAGCGCTAGCCTTTCTGCCAGATCAAGTAACTTCTTCCAATCATGTAACTGCAGCATTGGCCGGTCATACATCTTGAGGTAGCTCAGGCATATGTTGTCATCATTGAACCTGCCTTCAACAACCAGGGCTGCTGGCCTAATAAAAAGGCGTCCGACTACAAATCAAAAGATTGCATATTGATCAACCAGACAAATCTAGGACGGCTTCCCCTTGCAACGTGCCCATCTCCATTGCCTCGAAAACTCCCGTCAATGTGGCCATCCTCCCAGTGCGTACATGTGTCTTGATGATGCCGAGGGCGGCAAAATCCAACGTTTCGATCGCGTCGCGCCGGTTGCCAACCGCGGAGCCGGTGATGGTGCAGTGATTCCCCATCTTGGTGGCAGGGAGGGCACTGGCAATGGGCTTGGGCCCATTCTCGGGGACACCTACGCACACGAGGGTACCATTAAAGCGCAGGAACTGGAGTGCCTGGGCATAGGCGGCGTTGGAGCAAGTGCACACCACGGCGGCGTGGACACCCAGTCCACCGGTCAGCGACATCACGTGGGAGGAGATGGCCGCGCCGTCATCGTCCATGGGACACCTGGTAATGTCGACAAAGTGCTCGGCGCCCGACACCTTGACAGTTCCTCTTTGTTACCATAGTCGACCCTAATTGCCCGCTGTCCCATGCCCTTGCTGGCCAGCTGCACAGCGATGTGGCCCAGGCCACCGCCCGCCCCAGGGATGGCGACCCACTGGCCCGGGCGAGCGTTACGGGGCTTCAGCGCTGAATAGGCGGTGATACCGGCACAGAGCGTGGGCGCTGCCTCATCGGACGCTAACTCATCAAGGATCGGGGTCACGTAGTTGGCTGGAGCCCGGGTGTACTGTTGGAACGTGCTGGCGGTGTAGTAGGCCGAGGCTTTCTGGGAAAAACCGAGGGCTTCGCAGCCAGCTTCGCAGGGCTCTATCAAGCCGCTCAGTTCTATCTGCACCGCGTTGACCAAGGGCGGTTGATGGATATACCGCAATTTCACCACCTCTCCAATGCCCTCATGGCCGCTGATCTGGCCCGGTTGAGTGGGATAAGGGAGCACTTTCCACTAAACATCACGTTGGTGGGCTTATTTGAGCTCTCGCTGAAATTGGTAACACGAACCTTGGTAGTCATGATGCTATAGTCTGAGTGGCACACACTTGAATGGGTCCTACAGGTTGTCACTCCCAGTTAAGGATGTTTCGCTTTGAAGTGTCACAATATAAGATCATAGAGATTGATCAACACTTCGCCAGAGCCCGGCTCAGGAACATCGATCTCGGTGACATTGGTGGACATGGTACCAGGTTTGTCATAGATGACGGCCTTTTGTCTCAACGGGATCTCAGGGGCGGCCATCAGGACGAATGCGACTTTTTGCCCGACCTCGCGATGAAGGAGGTTCTTCGATGCCCGCAGAGTAGTAGAGGGTCAAGAGTATAAAGGAAGGCTTGGGACATCCTCATCGCTGATCCTGGTCAGCAGCCCCTCGTTTTAACCCTCGACGGATATTCGTCAGATACGAAGATCAAACAATCGCATAAGCCTATCACGGTCTCCAATGACCTATGCCACAAAAGTCTGACATAGCTAGTAAGATAGTTCTACTCAACCAGAGCCTTTTCTACATAACGCACTTATTTCTATGTCCGAGAGTTTGTCCAATGTCCATTATTTAGTGACGGTGTTTGCTTTTCAGCGCAGGACATCACTTTTCCCTTGCTGTCGTCTATGGTCTTGAGAGGAAGTGAGAGACGGGACTTGCATTGACGATCTTGGTATTTGGTCTTATACCGATGCAATACTGCGTTTTCGTACTCAGCAACCCCTTGGATTAACGCCAGGCATGGGCATAAACAGCGTAGTAATGTGAACCGGGAGGCGGTTGAGGTCAGATGAGGCAGACCGAAAGTTCATATTGGACACGTAGCAGGGCGTGCAGCATCACGGAATGGAGAATGTCAAGTGTAAAATATATTAGACATCACCTGATAGCGTATTTAGGTTCTATATCTACATGTGATATATCAAGTGCAGTGAACCATCAGAGATGCTGTGGTTTCCTTGTAAGATACATAAGTGCGCATATTGTTATCCCTGAACCTGGAGACGAGACCTCACTTTCTGCCCCTAAATCAGCTTTATGGTCACCAAATGCTTGTGTCATATGAGCAGTGAACCAAGTTCGGTTACGTCAGGATGGGCTCTTCTCTATTGCTCGTCGCCATCTCTCTGGGGACAATTTGTATTTTTGTCTATACACTTTCTTATCCCAGACGCCAGCTACCTTTGCCCCCCGGACCCAGAAGGCTTCCACTAATTGGCAATCTGCACCAGCTCGATATTAAACGGCCATGGGAGTCGTTCCATAAATGGCACCAGCAATATGGCCCTCTAGTCGCGGTTAAATTCGGAGCACGGACCATAGTAAGCATCAGTTCGGATGGGTTAGCTCGTGACCTGTTGAACAAGCGGTGTGCCACGTACAGTTCGCGCCCAAGGCTCTCCGTCTGCTCAGAGAATAATGCAGGAGAGCTCCATGCAGCCCTCATGCCCCATTCTAAACGCTGGGTACTTCATCACCGTATTGCATTGACTCTGCTTAATCCCGGCCTATCAAAGCAATACCGTCAGCTACAAGATCTGGAGAGCCAGCGAGTCATTCACGAGCTACTTCAGGGTAATGATGTAGCGCACTCCTTTGACCGGTACATGGCAAGTGTGAGCTTCACACTTGCCTATGGACTCCCGGTGCAGCATCATAACCAGCGTGAAGTGCTTCAAATAAGAAACTTCATCAATGGTCTCCGGGACGCAATGTCAAATATGTTTGTTGCTGTTGCCGAGATTTTCCCTCTTTTGGATCAGCTTCCTGGAGCATTTGCCATTTGGAGACGACAGGGGGAGGAACTCAACCGACATGCCACTGCGTTCTTCTTGGACAATTCAATGAAGGCTCAGTCAGCGCCCGGGTGGAACTGGGTGAGAGAATGTGAACGACTAAAGGAGACGCAGGACATGTCCCTGAGGGAGATAGCCCATGTCTTGGGCACTATTCAGGAGGCAGGGATGGAAACCACACCCAGCGTTTTCCGAGTGGTTATTAAGGCTTGTCTTCTGTATCCGGCGTGTTTGTCACGAGCCCAGGAGGAAATTGATGAAGTCGTTGGCAGGAGTCGGCTCCCGTCGTTTGATGACATGGGCCGGTTGCCCTACATCAACGCACTCATTCATGAGGCAGCACGATGGCAACCAATCACCCCATTGGGATTGCCCCATTGCCCACTGAGAGATGACGAATTTATGGGGTATCATATTCCTGCAGGGTCGACCATTTTCCCCAACAATCATTCAATGGTCAATGACCCTGAAGCATTCCCCGAACCTCGCGAATTTAAGCCAGAGAGATGGCTTCAGAGCCAAGATCCTCCCTTCAGCCCGTTTGGGTACGGTCGACGAATTTGCCCTGGCAGGCATCATGCTTTGGACAGTCTCTTTATCGTTATTTCTCGTGTTGTCTGGGCATACACCATCACCCATGCGTACCGCAATGGCGAAAAAGTTGATGTAGATGCTTGGGATACTCATACTTCCTTTACCTCTTCACCAGCTCCGTTTCCGACAGTACTCCGAGTTCGCAGTCAAACGCATCAGGAAATCATAGAAGAGGCCTGGACATCTACTAAAGAGAAACTGGCTAACTTCTTGGGGACCTTCAACCCGACATCTGGTGGATAGGTATTCTGAGGTATATATTATCTAGCCGTGTGCATAGTATATATCCATCGTTTGACAATATTTGCTCTGGACTCTGGTTTACGTTAAAGGCTTCCACAGCCTCAAGCTTTCTTGGGCTTCACTATGTTCCTTCGGGGTCATGTTAACTAGACCGTCAAGACGTATTTAACACGAGGTAGCCAACTGATATTACGGTATGATGCTTAATTCTTGAAGGACTGAGTTCTAGACTCTTGTAACTTTCATTGTAAATGATTCCATAGAGGATTTCTAAGTCCACTTAGATGGTTCTGTACCACCAATATTTACGTGGCCCTCCCCTTACGCAAGCAGATGGACGTAAACTCAAATTAAGAGCTGGCAGACGGGTGTCTCCAGCGAAAAAAGCAAACAAAAGAAACGGCCGCAGATGGAGGCACGACGTATTTTCGGGGAAGAGGGAAAGACGGGATATACCAGCACGATTTGTAAGCTAGGATTGATAGTGTTTACCGACAAAGCAAATGTATGCTGATCTCAAAGCTAATTACCGGGTGAATCAGCACATCTAGCGCGATTAGGGCCCCAACTATAGGAACCAGAACACCGCGTTGTCGCTAGCACGCGTGCCCGCTGTCGACAGTGTCAAAGCTCCTTACCTTCAATGATGCACATTGGCGAAGTCAAGACCGTGAGGAAGGAGGCAGATGGCAGATGAGACAGTGAGAATATATGATGTATGATGGGTTCATACCTGATAACTTAACTGACACATACTAGTTCATGCAGCTACAATATCGTCGAGCTAGCTAGCTCGATTTCCTCATCATGTACGGCATAACAAGTCAAGGACGTGTCATACTGCTCACATGCTGGAATACATACAAAGATTAATATCATGGAAATAAGAAGAGAATAGTTCAAGATCTGTGGAATGATAACTATGATCTGAAGTCATCAATTATGCGTAGCTCTCCAATTACCTGGCCGCATATTTGCTGGTGAGAGGAATCCTCACCTTGCATTTCACTCTGAGTCTGTCCTCAAACCCCTTGCCTAATGTACACACATACTTTCGGTGTAACCTATCTTGATTCTTGACCTGTTCGATGCTCTGATGAGATACCAAAATAATACACCTTGTTAGCAAGTCGAATGTGCCCTTACAATTGCTATTTAAGTGTGTTGACCTGTCGATTGGAAGCACTTAGGGTAATAGCTCTCACCTGAACTGGTAGATTCATTGTGTAGGGATTAGACTTGTCTCTGTAAAGGTCAGACTGAAAGGTTGAAGTAGCTTTCTCACTGGATCTATTAACATCATCGGTAAGGGCCCTGCGCAGCTCCGTATTCTACACAAACTAGCCCTTTTTGCTACTTGGATATCTTAGTAATCAGACATACGCAAAGATACAATTTTCAATATCTAACATAGTACAGAATGAATAAGACTAAGAATAAACTGGCTGGTTATATCTATATATTCAATTGTATGCTATAAAGTAGGTATTTCAACCATACAGGTGTAATATTTAATACTAACAAATTTATTATAAACAGACACTTCTACACATCATATGTTAAAGATGAAGTACTATGATACACTCTATGTAAAGTTTTGATTAACATATCTTGTGATTACTGGGAGATTCAAAGAGCCAAAAGAGGTGATTTGTATAGAATACAAAGCCGTCCAGGGTTCTTACGGATTACATGATCTAGACCAGGCGGCTAGGCCTTGCCAAACCCCACAGTGCTTAGTAAAGGCGGCCATCAAAAGGACATCCAATTAGATCTTGAGGCCGCGCTCACCGAAAAATAGAGTTAATGTGGCATTCATTGCCTTGCAGTAGCCTCAGTTCGCACTTAAACCCCATGGCGGGTTTTCCTTCATCCAGTAACTCTAACCTGCAAGTCCCATTGAAATATCGAAAGGGTTTCCGATCTGTATGAAGCGCTATGACGTCTCGTTGGGCCCCATTTCGCTCGCTACTAGATACCTCTCCATCGAACCACCTTATTAGTGGGCCATCCTTGCTGTGCAGCTTGATATCTTTGACGATGTTATGTGATTCTCATGAAACACGCAGAACTCAAACACGGCTCTGCCCGCTATGGTTTGTCCGTCGATTTGAGACTATTCAAACCTTCCCCTGCTATTGCAGCGCATTGACATTATTGACTGCGCAAGGGAGGGCATCATTGACAAGTGCTACAAGACATATGGCTCCACCAATCAATCTATAACATTTCAGGGGAATATGGAACCTCCCAGAGCCAACTCTGACCGCTTTCTTGCTCGACGAGCGAATAGAGGTTTGTGCAAGGCAAGACATATCAGGAATCGATAAAGAGGGAGAAGAGTAGCTGAGCCAGCAAAGCAGGATTTTATAGCTGGGGTTGACGAAAGAAAGGTCCGGTTCCCTTATATGTTCAAGTTCAGCCACTCTGTACCGTCTTATTTCTTGTGTATCGCGTGTGCTCAGGAATATTGTATCATCTTTGAAGATCCTACTTCTATGAATCATTATTCTTCTATATTTCTTTAGAGCAGCCGGCCCAGCAATCTTTCTATCATCTTCTATCATTGAACACATTCATTAGTTATAGGTATCCTTGTTTCAGTACCTCAAGCTACAATGGGCTCTTTCGATATTACTACGAGATCGGCGACTATCCTGGTTGATCTCGGAGGTATCTTTATGCATCCAGAAGTGGAACATAAACTGAAGACTCATGAATCCACCATCTCCTTACGAAGAATCATGTCGACCTCAACCTGGATGGACTATGAAACTGGGCATTTAAGTGATAAGCAGTGCTTTCGGCAGCTAGCCAAGGAATATCACTTTCAGGCGTCTGAACTGGATGAGATGATTCAGGGTTTCCGCGAGACTATCACATATGAGCAAGCTGCTGCTTCTATTTTCAGGGAAATTAAACGTACAGGGACGCGCATTTTCCTGGTATCAAACATCTCTAAGGAAGATTACGCAGCACTCCGCCGCCGGTGGGACGATAAATTCTGGTCTATCTTTGATGGCATTTTTATCTCGGCAAACTTGGGCGTCCGAAAGCCCAGTTTGCGTTTCTATCGGCACGTACTCCGGGCCACACGAGCAATTCCTCGTCAGACCTTCTTTTTGGATGACAGACCTGAGAACGTACTCGCGGCGATCTCTCTGGGAATGAGAGGAACATTTGACACCTCAGCTCTATATCGGACACTAACTAACGTTGTCGGTAATCCTGTGACACGCGGACTCGCATTCTTGCGACTTCAGAAAGGGCATTTTCCTACAACTACCCAACATAACGAGACTATTACCGAAAACTACGCCCCACTTCTAATCCTTGAAGTGTTAAGTGACCCGTATGTCTCTCTTCCACATTAGTGCTTACACGATACTAACTGCTATGAACTAGGAGTCTAGTGAACCTCAAAGCCCCGCCCCGCCTCTGGAACTTCTTTAGTGGTCGGTCTTCCCCGGATCTTCTGTCACCTTGTCCAGAAGTCACTAATCCACAGCTTAGGCGATCCAAAATACACGAGTGATAGCTATCCTGATGACTTAGACACAACCTCCCTCGGGCTCTTAACGATGCCTCCTCACTCTGAAATAGTCCACTCCATTCTAGATGAGATGCACAACTACGTAGATGAGGACGGTATTCCGCAGGTACGCCTTTCATACTTCCAGCAGCAGCACAGCTGGCAAAAGGTCTAACCTTCTCCTAACAGGCATACTTCGACAAATCCCGGCCACGTGTCGATGCAGTCATAGCGCTCAATGTTTTGACCCTGTTCCACAAGCATGGGCGCGGTCACGAGCTCCCCCATACAACAGAGTGGATGATTAGCATCCTACTGAACAGGGCGTATGTTAAGGGGACGCGCTACTACGCAAATGCGGAGTGGTTTCTCTATTATATGACGCGTCTACTACGTGCGTCAAGCGACCAAACTATCAAGGAAAGGATCGAATCACCTCTCAGAGAGCGTGTAGCTGAGCGGATTGGAGCTCCAGGTGATGCATTCTGTCTCGGGATGCGAATATTGGCATGCAACCACCTTGGCTTGGAGAACCACCCTGACCGCCAGACACTTGCAAATCTGCAGCAGGAAGATGGTGGTTGGGAGGCCTCCTGCATTTATTTCTTTCCTGGCGCTAAGCGAGAAGTTGGAAATAGAGGAGTCAGTACAGCATTTGCGGTAAAGGCCCTCGAGGACTGGTCCGGGTGGTGACAGATTGTATAGCCATTATGATAGGTCTTTAGGGAACCATGAAGTCCGTCGTGGGTATATAGTGGAATGTCTTATGATATCGGCGTAGTACCTGGCCCAGTGTATTATTCCGATGGTGATTATAGGCTAGCTGGCTGCTAAACACTATCTTCGAGATAAATCAATGAGAGTAGCCCCACACCACTCATTCGCTTGAAGGATTTCCTTCTCCGCTCCTTCAACTACTGTGCGATAAGTTGATACTCTTGTATACACAGGCGAGTCAGCGGTCAAGGAACTTAGGCAAGGGTCATTCAAAATCTGTACGGCAGACTTGCGATCTTTTACTGAAATCTTACTCTCCCTAGAATAGCCCTGCATTGCTTTACCCAGCAGATCGTGTAAATGTGCCCCATAGCCCCGTATTCGTGTGACCAAAGAGCTCAATATTTCCACAAGAAGGAACTGCTTGTAAGATTAAGACCCTTCTTTTACCTCGCCAGTTTCACTCGCTTCCGTGCAACTAAACCGACAGCCGTTGTAAGAAATTAGACATGATGCCGATATTGGCCTCAACAGCTTTTGTTTTCGATGGCTCCACCTTCATTTCTCTTTTTACATAATATACTCACAGCTTCCACGACATGTCCCAAACACTATCAGTGCGTGCCCCGTGACATAGATCTCCGACAATGCAGAGTCTATTTACAAGTATGATGCCATTCCACCACAAATATCGACAGTCTCGTAATTTGTTCCGAACCCCTTGATCTCCGGAATGATCCGGTAGTAAAAGTTGTCCGCATAGACAGGCCATGTAGCAGCCCCTGCCAGTGCCATAGACTTTTGATGGGTTTGGGTGAGCTTCGATCTTTCCCTGGTAGTGAACGTGATCTTGAACCCAGGGTTGTCGAATCGATTTTGCAAATTGGATCCTTCAGTGCTATTCGCACCAGAGTCCCCTTGTAAAGGTGGCAGGTGAAGAACGGTTTCACCGTTTTCATAGTGGTTGGCGATGATATCGTGCTTCGGAGAGTCGTCAACGGCGAAACCAGTAATCTGGAATCTGTGGGTTGGTAAAGGCTCGTCCTGAAGTCTAGCTAAGGCAATAGTATCCGAGGAAATCGAGAGAGGAGAGAGGCTTTCGTAGGACATATCAGCACTATTGGACAGCATAGTCTCCCACATCTGGAGATAGTCTTGCGAATCATCGACGTCGCGCTTGCCTGGTAGACCTTTGGGAATAGATTCAGAGTAGTGGGCGACAGCGGAGTAGGCCAAGAGTAGATCATCTGAAATAATATAAGATAGTTCCTCACATCTACCACCGCCGGCATATTCACAGACTTGTCGAGCAAGACGCGAGCCCATTACGATATAGACAACCCCAGAAATTACTAGTCTCTTAAAAGCTATTGGGCATCAAGAGGAGAGTATGCGCCTTACGTGAATTTGCTAGTACCAATGGTACGAACTGTTCGGTCGAGTATCTCACAGACCCTAGTAGCCCTCTGATCCAGAACCACCAGGGCTTCGTCAGACGGATTAGAAGACCGGATGTCAAGGATAGTATCTGAAGGAAGTTCAGCAACATCCACCGTAGCAACAGGCGCCGCCAAAGTAACTTGACTCGTGGCCAGGAGAGAGAGAAGGGGGATTGAGAACTTCATGGTGATGTTTTAGGACGGTTGTTGCTACTGAAGACATCAGGCTTTTTAGAGGTTCGTTACTCAATATTTGTAGCTGTATGTCGGTGTTCAGCGTTGGACGTTACTCCGTGGAGCGTACCTGATTTTTGATTACTATACGATTTGCACATGGGACAATAGAATAGCTATCCATAAAAGCATGGACTATTGAACTACTGGTGCTTCCAGCACATGAAATCCCTGTCTCTATGTGGACTCTATAATCAGAATAATCCAAACAGGAACAGTTGATAGTGGATAGCCGGCCTAGGAACCCTTGCAACGCTAGCGAAGGGAGCGTTAGTCTTCTTACATAAATACCTCCCATAGCGGATGGTCTTCTACTTTATTTATCTACCATTGTTTCCTGGGCACAACGGTTCTACACAGCCTACTCTTCTTTTCTTTGAGTGGTGCTAACATATTCTACTGTCGGATGGGACGCAATGGGTACCAATGAAAAAGCTCCGCCGATTTCTCAACCATCCTCTCCGCCAACACCTTCGCGAACTGTTGCTATCCTTCGGAATATCGTACGAAGTCCGCGGGCGTAAGTGCGGTCGTATATATCAATGCTATAAGATATCTGAAGTTAACTATTTAGCTTACCTTTTATCGCACTGATCACTCCGCCTGTGCGATGGTTTTGGAATTACATGGGATGGCGTAACGGAGGAGACGTGGCCCTATCGCTAAATCTCGGACTATTAATGCTGTATTTTATCATATCGCAATATGTTCGCAGGTACGATTGATGGACTGGAAGACAATAATCTATTATACTGAATAACAAATCTTCATCTGCCGACCCTAACTATCTGTGCCGGGGTGAAACTCCAACACATGCAGTCCGTTAATGTTCTACACTTAAGATCTGCTATCTGCATCCTGTGTTTGAGATCCTTGCCTGGCCGAGTTCTCTAGGAGTCCGCGATGCGAGGTTCGGTGAGACACTTCTTCCATAGTCCATGTCACTTGTCATCGCTACCTACCCAAGGCAACAGAAAAGGCCAAAATTCATGCATCCATGATCCTCTACCCAAATGGTTATGCCTTAGCGCTTTCTATGGGTCGTTCCCAACAAGACACCTCACGGAGAATTCCGGAATTGCGATATTAGGTATCCACTTGGCCCTACAGGTGTAGGGCTGGTCTGTGTACGGCGGAGTAGTACCATAGTCGACAGCTCACACCACGGTCCTACACAAATTAACATGTACCGGTGTTCACATTCTTTATAGGAGTCTTTCCCTACGCTGACAATGCTGCCCGGAGATTTGTAAAGTATCAACTCCACTCCTGGACCGTCCCACACTTTATGGTCTTTTCCTAGACTAGTCATCATCGGGATGATGCACAGGGCCAGGCCGGATAACCGACCACACGCTAAACAAAAGCCGGTCATGAGGCTACCTTCCGGGTTTGGCAAATGCGCCGCTAGCGTCTCGCTAAGCTCTTTCATGATATGAGGTTACATTAGAACTTGAATTTATCAATGACCAGAATCTGCCAGTACAGCCTCAAAACAATACTGCGCCGTTCGCGAATAGGGTATATCCTACAAGCAAAAGATAAACTAATCTAGAAAACAAAAAGAAATGACTTAATAAAGGGGATTTTGGAGCAAGCATAGATTGTTATTATGAGTAGACAATGTTGGTTCTTTGCACACGGTTCCTTCACTCTAGCCGGTCCCTACTCTGAGGTGGAGTCTAATATGAGATAGGTACCTACTTCCCATTCGGTTCCTACTCTGTAGTGGGTTCATACTATCCAGTCAGTCCTTACTCTGTAGTAAGTATCTTCCCTGTAGTAGGTACCTACTGAAAATGCCCCGGTTAGTATCACTCACCACGGTAGCCACTTTGATTTCCCATACAAATGTTCAATTAACGCACGAATATATGAGAATTTCACATATGAGCTGGTTGGCCCATACAAATTTTCATAAACCGGGGTATTAAAAACCTTGATTTAACATTGATCATTACTATTCTGGCAAGGTCACGTGAATGATAGGGTCACAATAAGTATCTATATTTCCTAAAATAGTTAGTTAGTAATTTCTGTTTACTAAGTGAGGACGGTGAGGTTCTGACCAATCAGAGGCATACCTCGCTATGCGAAAAATCCGTTCAGTGCAATTAATTGCCTTGGTTCATTAAGTTGCACGCGGGTCGGGTTCAGGTTCAAAGTCTGCAACCCGCCCCTGACCCGGCTCCGGGTCAGGTTTTTTAATAGGTCTCCCCGAATCCAATTCAAAATCTGCTAGGTTTAGATTTTCCCGATCTATGGATTCCTTGCCAAAATATATATTTAGGATTCTGTTAGGTAGGACTACAAATAGGTAATACTTTTCTAAATAATCTAATTAGATATCACTAAAGATTTAAAGAATTTACTACAACTTAATATTATTATTACTAGGCTTGTAATTGATCAAATAAACTCTGCTATATATACGAATCAATATATACTCACCTCTATATGTAGAATATATCAATTAACCGACCCAACACAGACTTTTGGAGGAATGTAATGTGACCTCACCATGGACCTCAGACCTGTACACAATATCCCCACCTGCCTTTCAGAACTTTTCATGGCCGCACAATACGAGTCTAGACATGAATTCGCTCGCCCAGAAAACAATTCAATCATCATGTTCGGGACAGAAATTGTACTAATGTGTTGAATACCGAGAGTTGGCTTTGCGCTGGCCCGCTGGGAGGGCAGCTTTGAGGCAACAAATAGAAGCAACATTTTGTGGGAGAGCAGGTGGTGATGAAGCCGTGGGTTGGTCACTGTCTACCCCAGTCCTACCATGCGTTCTCTGCTTCTTGAATTCAGAATCGTGCGAGAAGGAACAACACCTTCTCGACTGTCTTTAAAACCGGCCAACTTTGGGGCATGTCAACTACTATTACCCGCCTAAACTGTCAGACTTTGAGCGATCGTCCACAATAGAGTTGACGGGGGTGTATACAGAGCTGATTGCGCCGGGCCCCCCTTACCCTAACCCACGTGTATACTAGAGGTCTTGTCGTCTGATTACACCGGGGTCCAGATCAATTGCCCGTGGGATAGCTGACAAAAAGGGTGTTTTCCAGCCCTTCACAATAGGACCACGAGTTTGTCCTGGGAAGGGGTACGGTTCTTCATTGGGAGACAAAAGCAAAGAAACTAACGGCTCGTTGCAGTATAGCTTTCTCCAGGGCGAGCCTAATCCTTGCGAAGTTAATATGGACCTTCGATTTGCAGTCCCCTTCTGAACGCTCAAACTGAATCAATCAACGTGCATATATTATTTGGGACAAGAAACCGCTCATATTGAACTTAATCCCACGCCCTGTTGATCGCGAACCAGCCCAGTCGCCGTCCCTGGGGTACCAAAAGTGTGCTGGCTATTCTAATAACTGGGCTTTGCTCTGGAATAGTAACTTGTAATAGAAATGTTGACAAGATGATTATGACAGCAAAGGGCTTTTGTGAAAGTCTTGTCGACGATATGGATGACACTGATAAGGGCCTTTCTAATCTAATGGAGCAAAGGCAGTGGGAAGCACTATTCTATTAAATGGATTTCACCAAGCGAACTCTGGACGGAGGTGTGAAGTAGTTCCCAGGCAGACTATGACTGTAAAGAGGAAATATACTACTCTTTAGTATTAATAGCCTTCCGGTTGTTCATTTCTTCTAAACCGCAAAAGGTTGATCCTCGATTTGAGCCATTCTTCCCGAGACTGTGGTAGATATACATTATATGTGTTCCTAGCATTGTTTTCCCATAGTGCAAGGGCCCTCGCCAAATATAAATATGCTAAGGTGATGTAAAGTGCGTTACTCCCTCACAGCCCTGAGCTTGACATATACTTTCAGGACGCCCCGTCGTGTATATCCAGCAAGAAGATCGCTCGTCATACATACGTCTTCTGGCTCAGTGTTGTACAGATGTATATGGTACCGACGGCACATATGGGCAATAGTCAAGTACAACTCGGCCATGGTTAAACTACCCGAAAGCATCTGATAAGAAAGGATAATAGGATATTGGGGATAGGTAAGTACTTACTTCATTCCAAGGCAAACTCGGCTCCCCTTGGTAAACGCCGTGAGATGCTGTGTTAGATTCTCACCCTTCTCCGCTGCACGGATCCATCTCTCGGGGTCGAACTTATGGGGGCTAGGAAAGATATCGTGGTTGCGAGAGATAAAGTAAGAAGAACAGCTCATTGGGGTCTATCGACCGTGTTAGCCATGTCTCATTGCACAAATCATGTACTTGCGAGGGGGTATTCACGCCTGGAGGGAGAACATGGTCTTTGTATCGGAGTGTTTCTGTTGGCGCTATTCGAGGGAACCGTGCAATAACTGAGTCCGATATGCGCAATGATTCATAGATAAAGCCATGCTGTAAATATCCTGTTAGGGGGAGGAACACGTTGAGGTACAGCGAAAGTAGGAGCATACTAGATATGGCAGCTTTTCTAGTTCTGCATATGTGGCAGTGCTGGTACGTGTCGGTAGGACAGTTTTCAATTCAGCCCGTAATTTCTCACCAATAGCCGGTTCGCTACCAAGGTAGTACATAGCCATGGATAGAACTTTTACGGGTGCTTCTGTTCCAGCGACAAGAATCGTGATGACTTCATCCTCCAGACGCCGACGACTCCGTTCCATATATGGTATAGATGAATCGACTAGGTTGGAGATTATATTCGGACCAGGCTTTTCAATTTCTTTGCGGGCGACATTAGATTGCTCGTTCTCTGCTATTTGGATAGCATGCTTTAGGAGAGATTCCTGGAATTTAAATGTTGCCGCTCGACCGGGTATGAGGAATGCTAACATTCGTGGAGACAGTGCTCGCAGTGTCATGAAAATCCATGGGAAAAATCGGTTAATATGGAAGAACTTCGCGAAATCCACACCCGCCTGGTGAATGTCGCAATTAAAATCCTCTTGGTCTAGGAATTTCCAATCTTTCCCATAGCAGATATAAGTAATCATATCGGAGGTCAATGCTGAGAATACCTCATCAAGAGCCACTACGGTCTGGGTCTTCTCGAATTCATCCAGGCGTCGCATCAGCTTCTCTACCCTCTCACTAATTGCGGACGAAAATTCCATGACAGACCGCTTGGAGAAGAAATTCTGAAGGATGCCGCGTCGGAATCGGTGCTTTTCAGAGCCCACGGTCGAGACAGTAGACTCGTCGGCAGCGAGAGAGCGCACAAACCCCTTATACTTATCACGCTTTCGAGCCCCTGCTGCATATATTTCGTTATAGAAGGTGGGATCAATGATATGGACCTCTTTTGGATTGATACGCACAATAGGGCCTATTACCCAGTTAGACAAATAGTTGCCGTAATACACGGCGAAAGAGAAAGAAGAAACGAAAGAAGGAGAACTAGAAGAAGTGGGAAAAAAGAACAATACCGTATTTCCGATGCATTCTCTCGACTTGAAATACGAATTGACCTCCAAGAATCACATCATAGTAGAACTCCAGAAGATGTGTAGCGGCGGCTAGTTTAGGGCCAGGTATCTTTGCCAGAGGATGGAAATATAAACGATAAAGAATCCTAGTAGCCAAGATGAGTCCCGCAGTAGTCATGAGAGCCGTCCAGATGCGGGCCTGGTCTATCATCATATGCTCAGCTGCCGGTAAATGGCCTTGAAATTTGGAGAACACGCGAGTACACATCAAAGTGATGGAAGGTATGATATGCAGTAGCACCATCTTGGCTTTATGCTCAAGAGAATATTTTCTCCCCAAGACGATTAAATCTTTAAGAAACGAGAAGAGTACACTAGATTTTGCTTTGCCAAAAAGTATTAAGGAAGGATATGATATAGTGTTGTTGTCGGTGAGTTTGCAAAGAGATCGGACAACAAGATAACACATCGAGTTAAAGTTAACTTATACCTAAGTACGAGAAGCATTTTTAAGACACCTTAGCTGTGGTAGTTCGATGTCGATCATAGACTTCCTGTGAGCACTTGATAGAAATGAATGGAAGGGAGAGACGGTAAGTTGATCGAGGATAAACTTTAACCACACGCCTTTTCTCTTTCCCTTCATCATCGGATTCTACGATGCATCTCCGGCGCCGCCATGACCCCCCATCTGTGAATGTGTTGATTGAGCAAAGAAGCGGTAAGAGCTGCATGCGGTGGCAACCTAGTAAG
Source organism: Aspergillus pseudotamarii (assembly GCF_009193445.1). NCBI lineage: Eukaryota > Fungi > Ascomycota > Eurotiomycetes > Eurotiales > Aspergillaceae > Aspergillus > Aspergillus pseudotamarii. The sequence goes on along the minus strand of NW_022475078.1, from coordinate 57,822 downwards.
CTAGTAGCTATCTACAGGAAAGATCGACAATAGTTAAGGCAGGCCCGCTGAACGAGCTCACGCTCAAGGAAGTTATGCATCTCAGAGTGACATCGATCAAAAATGGAAGGGCAACAGCGGATAAGATATATGAACCACTACTGGTAAATGAGGCCGAGAGCATGACGTAGATATACTTCCTTCGAGAGATAACTGAAGCAGCCTGAATACTAAGTAAGGAACATGCAAGGGGTCATTGACATATGACTTATATGTTGTGTAGCAGACGCACACAGTAACATACGGTGAGCAACCTTTCACTATGTGTCAGGTTTAGGAGATTGGAAACTGCAACGCGTTGTAACTCGTACCCTGTGTTATACATATCCTAGCCTCCTGGACTGCACAACAGGCTGTCACTGAACATACTCCATGTAACGACCCCAATGGCCCTTTCCTTCAGCATTTATACAATATTTTCCTTGGTATGTATGATCAAACCAGCATAACAGGCTGCTAAAACCTGACGAACGGGCGCAGGTTCTTTCGGTTATCGCATGGAAAATATTTTATAATCGACACCTTCACCCTCTCAGTTGTTACCCGGGTCCATTTATTTGGACTGTGTCGAGGGTTCCTTATGCGGCATATTACGCCCAGGGTAAGTTGCATAGGCGAGTGCAGCTACTCCACGACCAGTATGGGGACGTTGTCCGAGTCGCTCCAGACGAATTGAGCTACCGGAACCAGCAAGCATGGAAAGATATCCACGGCCACTCACGGAACTTTCCAAAAGACATGCGATTTTACCATATATCCAAAAACAAAGCTCCAAGTGTTCTGGTCGCTCCGGACGGTGTCCATCGCCGTCAAAAGCGAGCCATTCTCCGGGCATTTTCAGAACCAGCACAGAAGTCGCATGAGTGTCTTCTGCACCCATTCGTCGATACTCTTATTCACAAGCTGCAACAGAAGGTCGAAGATAATAATAGCGTCGTGGACATAACAGAATGGTACAATTATGTTATGTTCGATTTCATGGCGCTCGAGCTGTTCGGCGAGTCGCTGGGTTGCCTTGAGGATGGGGTGTACCATCCCTGGGTGGATATGCTCTTCGGATCGATCAAAGCATGGGCCTTTCTCAGCCAATCCAAGTATTTCCCGACAATCTCCTGGATGATTAAAATTGCAGGACTCCTTTTCTATAGCGATCTGCTCCAACACCGAACCACCAAATTCGATTCCATTGCCGCTAGGGTTCCAGGGGATGTGGAGTCCGATTTAGACCAGCCAACCTTTACCACATACATCAAGGCCCGAAATGACCCTCAGTCGATCCTTTCCAGGGAGGAAATCTTATCCAATCACAGCTTCATGATGATGGCAGGCAGTGAGACCACCGCTACCCTGTTATCTGGCTGTACATTCTACATCCTGAAGCATCCAGAGGTGCACAAAGAATTGTCTTGCCTGATACGGAACCGCTTCTCCTCTCCCTTGGAGATAACATTCTCATCACTAGCGGATATATCATACCTACGGGCTGTGCTCCAAGAAGCATTGCGCATGTACCCACCGTTGCCGCTCGGCATGCCGCGTGTTGTACCGAGTGGGGGCGCCATAGTGTCAGGGCAGTTCGTACCTGAGAAGGTATGAAACATCTCTATAGAAAAGAATTGAGCTGCAAGATAACCGAGGTCTATAGACATCTGTTGCCATCGCTTCATGGGCGACCTACCAATCTTCGTCCAACTTTAAGGATCCCCAATCATTTCTCCCAGAACGCTGGCTGGATATGGGCCCTGGGGATAATGATATCAAAGATGCCATGCAACCCTTCTCAGTGGGCCCGCGGGCGTGTCCAGGAAAGATGTAAGTCACGTCTTTGTGCATGGTTTCGGGTGCGGGCTAACCTAGTCTAATAGGCTGGCCTTTGCAGAGGCAAGCCTAATTCTTGCACGATTGATATGGGCATTCGATTTGGAGCTGTCCCCCCAGTGCTCCAACTGGGCGGATCAGCGTGCCTATATCATTTGGGACAAGGGACCACTTCTAATCAAACTGAAGGCACCCTCTTAAACGGCCGTCCAGTTTTAAACTGTGATCTTATCAGGTGCACCTAGCAGAGATGGGCTGACATCCGTCAACTGGATCGACAAGGCCCCCTGCTTACTTGTTAGTGATGACATCAGAGAGATGTACCTCATATGTATTAAGAACAGGGCAAACTATCAGCTAGAGACATACTACGACCCTAGAAATTATATAATGGCCCGATCCGAGTATTATGAACTCATTTTAAACGCACTGGACTGTAGCCTATTCTGCAATGAGGACATGCACGTCTTCGCAGGCAACGAGATCATTCGTGCTTCCTAATTCCACTCTATCCCTAGGAACCTCTCTATAGAGGTATGAGGTTACTGATAGGGTCACCAAAGTTGAGCTCAGTTTTATTGCCGCGACATTAGGCATGCCTAATTTGGCTATACATTAATATCTTCAACGAGTTAGGCCTCCCTGCGGTTGAGATGCAACTTTACAAAGACCCCGGCATCGTTTGCAACCGTCAACCGTGGATACAGAGCCAAGCCAACTCTCATTATCTTGTTTACACAGGGAACAGACCAAGAGTAGCCACCATTGGGCATCGTGTGTCCGCTCGCTCGGAATAGCGCCAGCTACGGCAGCTTCGGGGTTTGGCTCAACATACAGCAAAAGCCGGACTCTGCAAATAGGAGGCATTTAGCTTGATATGTCGTCATTGTGTATACAACGACCACCTTAAAGATCTTTTTATACATGACCTCACAGCGGAAATGTTCAAGTATATAGACGATGGGGATTCCGAGCTACACACCTACGAACTGTCTAACCTTGTGTAATGGACTAAAACTGCCATTGATATACCCGTGATCCAGTCCCCAGCAAAGCTTAAATCACCCTCGTTCGTACGGTCTGTTGCATTAAATACAGCTATGAACCTAGCCTCCTTTCCCCTGCGGTAAGATTCGTTCGTTCAAGGAAGCAGGATTTGGTAATGGCACAAAGCCAGCCTAAACACGGTTCACTCAATGCATGAACCGTGTTCCGTGTCGATCCAATCCGGAGATAGGGCTTTGCGGATCACATTTTAACGGCCAAACGGTCAAGTGGGTTACGGCCGAGTATGGCATACAAGGCGCGCGAGCTGCGATGTGTTGGCACCTTTTTAGAAACAGCTCGACCAGACTATCAGAGAGTCTCCATGGCTACAGTAGGTATATAGATCCGAAAGAATTAGTCATACACCTTTAGGGGTCGAGCGTTATTCGGATATTAGCCAGACGCAACTCGGCTTAAAAGCCCGATAACCGATAGTGTTCAAAGCCCGACACATGAACTGAGAAACGCAGAAGGCGAACCCGGCATTATTGCAGAAAGAAGCAACTCCGGGCCCCGAAGTATCGGCAATCCAACTATCAGCTATGGTAGGGTTTGGATAGTCTTTGACATGACGGATATCCATACTTCTATAAAGCGGACGAAAGCACGGGAGCTTCAGACGAAGGTCTCCCAGCAAAAAGAATCATCCTCCCTTGTGCTTCAAGAACCTCGTTTTGCACAGTTCAGTCATTCCACTTTCCGTCCCCATTTTCTATCGCTGCAAGATGGCCTACACGGCGCATGACGTGGTCATTGTAGGAGCTGGTCCAGTCGGACTCTTCCTCGCTTGTGAACTACGCCTGGCTGGTCTCTCCGTTCTGGTGGTCGAGAAACGAAAAAGTTCTGACGGCATGGCAGAGACACGTGCATTTGTCATGCACGGTCGATCTTTGGAAATATTCGCTTCTCGTGGTCTGCTTGACTCTTTTCTTGAAGCAGGACAAAAAACCAACTGGTGGCATTACGGCGTTCTTGACACTCGACTTGATTACAGTGTTTTTGGCCGTGAAACAAACGAGAACTATGTGCTACTCGTTCCTCAGTACAAGACCGAGATGATCTTATTCCAGCGTGCCTTGGAGCTCGGTGTGCAGATACTCAAGGGTGTCCATGTGGATTCAGTAATTGACTCGGGGCCTTCTATTGTTGTGAAGGGCGCCTATTCCGATGATCGGCCATTCATCGCCACCGGGAAGTACCTCGTCGGTGCGGACGGCGTTCGCAGCACGATCCGCAGACTCGCCAAGATTGAGTTCACTGGCAATCCACCAGTCAATACTGTCATGAGTGGAGAGGCTACACTGGGCGCGACCATGCCGAACCCTTACATTGTTCACAACGAGCACGGGTTGGTTATCGCTGCTGATCTGAAAGTCCCCAGCGGAAGGACCAGGCTCAATGTGTTTGCAAGTGATCGCGGCACGGTTCCTGAGTCGGCCGAAGTGACTCTGGGAGAGCTGAATCATAGCCTCCAGAAAATCACCGGTGTTGACTACAATCTGTCAAATCCTTGTATGCTAAAGCGTTTCAGTAACGAACAGCGGCTGGCGACAAGGTATCGCCAAGGTCGCATTTTTATTGTCGGAGATGCATGCCATAAGCACCTCCCAGCCGGTGGTCAGGGGTTGAATGTCGGCCTTCAAGAAGCTCTGAACTTAGGATGGAAGCTGGCGGCCGTCATCTCTCAGTCCGCGCCCGCTTCGTTGCTCGATACGTACGAAGAAGAACGATGGCCGATTGCCAAGGCCGTTGTTCAAAACACAACATCACAGTCCCTCTTATTCTTTGCCTCTTCTGGTCCGGAATGGGCGGTCCGGGCAGCGGTCGACAAGCTTTTGTGTGTACCAGAGGCCAATATGAGTCTAGCTAGGGAAATTAGCGGGTTCTCTGTCGCCTACCCCAAGTTACTCGACATGATACTCCCAGATGGATGGCATGCCCTACCTGAAAGCATCCAGGGAAAGCGTGCCTTGAATGTAAAGATGACATTACCGGCGGGGGAGGTCACTGAACTTCGTGAGTACACCCAAGACGGGCGTTGGATCCAGTTGCACCTCCCTGGGAAACATACCATTGAACTCCGGCCACCTCCGGCATTTGGTAACAGGACTACGGTGGTGGAAGCTGTCGACCTGCCGGATGAAGAAGCGAGGACGAGCCTGTATATGTGTGGAGTTAAAGAGATGCTGATCCGCCCGGATGGCTACTTGGCCTTTGGTCGATTTGACGAATAGGGTTGGATGCAGGAAAGGGAGGGCAGCAATCTCATAGTCTTCACGGAACAATATCTTATTTCAAGAGACAAGGAAAGAAAAAGCTCAGGCACCGGAAGGCAAAGAAGCTAAAGTGAAACACAAAGAAAATTGAAATAGAAATAGACATAAAATTAGGCCATCTCGGAGTTCCCCATTTGGTGCGTGTCTGTGTATCTAGCCAGATCTGTTAGTACCCATCCTTTAATTAAATCTTCGAGATTATTGGCCGCAATCACTACAAGTACATACCATTCCTATTTGGGATGGGTAGAGGAGATTACTGGGATGTGTTGTGCTGGTAGGGATCTTGAGTCCCAAAAGCATGTGTATAGTAACCAATTCAACAGTCCTCGACGAAACAACCGTATACTGCCGATTATTTATCGCTCTCAGGTTATATAGCCAGCAGGCAATCCCAACGTAAAGACTTAGCTGGCCCTTCTCTGCTCTTCACTGCTTAAACGATTCGTGCACAACAATACAAAACCATCTCATCCGAATATACAGAGTCTCCTCATGATTTCTGCGCTCGCGATCAAATACCAGCTACATGTAGGGAGACCAAAGTGAAGGTGGTAGGCCAATTAAGCTCCCACATTTGACAAGCACCGCTAGGGGGGGGGTTGTCCCTCCCAGGTGGAGCGTTGAAGCATTGCATTAAGCAAGCAGTGGTGGACGTGACACGTTACTTCTACCATACTGGCTGAGAGTGTACATGCTGGGTTCATAGTAATGATGTATCTCGGAGTACTCTGAACTCTCTGTCTTCGCCTGAAATGCCGAACCAAACACATTATGATTCAGAGCACTCCCCTCAGTCCGGTCAGAATGCCTCTGACTGAGATTAGGGCCGTGGTGATGACGGCCGAAGAACAAAAACCTGCCGAGGTCTGATAATGCCGATAACACCGAGACTGCCAAATACGGCAACTCTGACCGACCGGCATGCACGCGCCAGCTCGGCGTTTTCACACTTTTCTCGCTCATAATTCTATGCATGCCGATAACACGAAAGGACAACCAGGAGTCACTATGCAGTTTGGGGTTGGGGAATGGGATAATGGGAAACTGTAGATCAACATAATACTTTCAAACGCAGCCGCTCCAAATAACAGAAAAACTCCGAGTAGGATAAACGAGACGAAATAAATATATCCCGGGTGGAGAGTAATCCACACAGACAGATCCATAGAGATAGTCTATCCAGTCATCGGAGGGAGTTTCGTCAGGTCACTCGAAATTTATTTTCTCGTAGTCGCAGCTCACGAGGAAGCCCTCGTCTCGACACTGCACAGGTGTGGATACTTTGAGCTCCAGTATGACAGCGGACCATGACGAACAATAAATCATAGAGATGCCCAACAAATTCAGACAACTGTAGAACAATATATCACTGACGTAGGTGACGACCTGAGATGCTCTCTACTGCTCAAAGATCAAGAGTATATCCTGACAGCAGCGACTAAATATGTAATGTACACCTGAGTTACTATATTTGTAAGAATATATTTCACAAGTGAACCTTCACCCTCTATATCCCGTATCAAATAAGTCTGTCTATCACCGAAAATCAAATATCCCACCAACAATGAAGATGTGATATTGTATTCGTTAGTACATATATATTATATGCTGGATGTGTACCATATCTTAAGTTAAATAGACTATTTGAATGTATTTCAAGTCTCCGTATCTTGTGATTTGAGGAAATATACAAAACTTCCGTGGTATTATATATATCGAGAGAATTATTGACATGAAGAGTTTTATATCCACTATACTGGAAAAGTATATAATCCAAGCCTTTTAGCAGTAGCTACCGCTTCTCTTGGCCTACCGTTGCTGAGATATCTTGGAAGTGGTCGCTTTATATTGGATAGAGTCCAGAGGGCTGAAACGCTCGCCCGTGTAGAACGCTCGCCCGATGGATTTGTTATAACCAACAAATTCTAGAATTCATCAATGAGTAACGTCAAAATAAGAGAACTAATGCGGGGTAAACCTGAAGGACCATCCCTAGATCTATACATCTAGGCAGGGGTAGAGGGCAATCTCAGCGTGACGCTGAGTACAGGACGTCAGTAACAACATAGAAAATGTGGATTTACGCCCTCCAAGAATATGTTATCATGTATCTCACGCTGTTAATATTTCGCGAGTCTCACTCTTATCCAGCTGGCGGTGATACATATGCAGAACTAGAATAGGCCCTGCACTTGCGTCTAGACATACAGTATAGCGTATACCTTCTAAGCCGAATGACCATCTTATCTGTAATACTATGGCTTGAAGGAATATTCTGAAGTCAACTCGGTAAGCAATTCCCCAATGAGCACAAATTCCTTTGGCCTAGGCAGACCCTCACTAAATGGGCCCAAAGGGGAAGTTGGGTCGAGAGAGTTCAAGAGATCAACGTGGAACGGCCGGGCCATTTACCGTGAACCTTTATGGACAGGGAAAGACTAAGCCGCTGTCTACTCTCGGGAGTCCTGCATAGTACACCATATTGAAAGCGCACACGCAAGGTAGAAGGTCAGAGAACTCCACAATATAGAATCTAGAGCTAGCCCCCAATCGCTCCCCGATGACGTTGACTTGTCCACCCACACTCAAGCATCTCTTATCCCAACCCATTAAGACCACTTCCAGCGTCCAACCGCTGGGGGAAAGATGACTTGAGAAGCACGAAAGAGCGTTGGATTGGAGCATGATTGTTCTTGGCATGGATAGAATCATCTATTTTGCTGTTGATAATTTCGCCCTCCATGTTGTCCGGGGGCTAGGCTGAACACTTTGGTGGGCGTGTTGCTGTAGGTAACAGTAACATATCATCATGACATGCTATATCAACTGAGCTGATGTTTTTAGCCAACATCCCTGTTTTTCAAAAGGCGAAGTGTGCCTCCAACGTCTGACCGAACCTCAAAAGGCTTGCACGGTGTTACACGAGTCGGAAAACTGTCCCCGAGATTTGAGAACCCGTGGCTAGCCATCTCAGTACGGCCCAAGGGTTGAACATAGATTTTCACTATCAAGCAGCTGGATATGCACCGGGGGCAGCGAAAACTTCCGCCGACGCATTAGCTATCTGTCCGAGTCGGAACAAATGTCTGATAGTGTTTGAGAAAAATGAACTCTCGAAACCTTTACTCCACCTCAAAATCTTCCGAGCGGGTTCCGAGGAAATTGACAAGAAAACTGGGTAAGCGAGCATCCAATCAACATGGAAGAGTGTGATTGCGAAGGGCAGCAAATGGGAGATTGCTTAATCGTTGCTTTTGATTCAATTATGTGAGCTACCTCTTTCTCGCTTGCTCTTTTTGCTTTGTATTGACAATACTCTACCGTCTGAAGTTCCCTTGCTGTTGTCTTGAACAACAGCCTTCCCTACCATAATATGGCGCCGCCAGTTGAACTCCTCATTTCCCCGTGGATTACTTTTATTGTGCCAGTTTTTATATCTCTCTATTATCTGGTTCCTTGGTTCTGGATCCTTAATCACCTGAGGGATATACCCGGGGCCTTTTCAGGCCAGCTCTCGAACTTGTGGCTATTGCTTGCCTGTCGAGCGGGCAAGCGTTACAGCTATGTAGACGAAGCTCATAAACGATATGGACCCATTGTTCGCATACAACCTAATCATATGAGCATTGCCAACGAGGAGGTCATTCAGTTAAAATCGCTTCCATATTGGCTGGGTTAGTCAATGAAGCTGTATTCGCTCCCACTCGCTACTCATATAGCCACTAAGTCAATGTTTGGGGACGAGGAGTCATACATTTCACACCACCCGTGCTCTCCACCGTTTATTTTGTCAACGGCACCACGCTCCGTCCGAGGCCATTCCATGTTACCGAGAACCAGGCCAACGGTGTTGCTTTCTCCCAGGACCGCAACGGCAAGGGGGGCGTCTTTACTTCCCCACGGGGATGTGTCCCCGGACAAGAACCACCGAGGATACCTTACCGGCTCCGCACTCTAGACGCGTACGGTGTGTCGTACCCAGGCGCCTGGACGAGTGTCCCTCGGCCCGTCAGTGTTCTTATCTCTTTTGTCTACGACGGTGTCAAATCCACCAGGAGTGCCTGGGTATTCGCCTTTGCGGGGGAGGGGGTAGACGTTCTTGACTCTCAGACCGGGCTGGCGTTGGGGACCATTCGTGTGGTGGGCGGGGGGGACTATGTGGCGGTTAATATGGCCTTGGGACAGAACAAGCTCTGGATTATTGGGGCCGGGTGGTCTGGCATGTGACTGGCTTTCGCGAGACCCTTTTAAGAGGCTTCTAGGTGACCCTCGCAGGGACGGACTGCGGGTTTCAATTGAGATACCCTTTTGCATATAATCCGTAGTCCACGAGCCGGCCGAATGTTGAGGGTACCGTGATCTAAATGTATGAGTTGATGTGCAAGCTTCGACAACCTCTGCACTATTTCCCACTTAAGAATGATAGAAAGTGGGAGGCTGGGGATGATGGTCAGCTGTATGCATTTCCATTTTATGTCCGTTTGTTCTCTCGTGTCGGTAGACAGTCACCCGACTTCATCTCTGCCGAGCTCGCCTGCTTCATTTTCCTGTATACGTGAAATGGCAATTCTTTTGCTTCTACGGATGGTGCACGCTGCACTATTGTCATCCGTAAAGACTGATAAGGCGAAGAACAAACTCATCTGTGGCTCTGTGTGTTCAGGTCTTGGCGGGCCGTATAGTTGCGTTGCTTATATACGAATTTAGGTATACGGGCTTCCAGAACGTCATATGGGCTATTTGATTCAATTACCTCGATAGAGACAAATAGAAACGAAGAATGGCCCTTTTTAAATCGGAACAGCAAGCCGTCGGTGATCCATTGTGAAGCGTTATTGAACCTAACTTTGAAAAAAAAACGAAGCAAAACGCCCTCAAATCTTAACTTCGACAACGACGTACCTTGAAATTTATAGACGCTGCTAGATACGGTTAGACTCGGCTTTATCATTCCACGTCATTCAGCAGCTGCCTGAGACATGAGGACGCATTTATAGAAGCCTAGGCCCAGACCTCCTTCAACGGGATTAAATGTCTCTAAATGGCGATAATTTTTCACAAAACACTTACAATGATTACAAAAATTCTGAACTGCCTAGACTTCCGAGCCTTTCGCCACAGATGGGCTGCCGACCTACGTCAAATAGCCTTATCACCCCTCACAATCCTTGTTTGGACAGCATATACATCATTCAATTTCGTGAGATGGAATCTCATGAGGTCCCGACCATGCCCGCGCATCCGAGTTGTCTGTGTTGCTGACACGCACTCTCAGCGCTGCGACGTCCCAGATGGCGACCTTCTGATCCATGCGGGGGACCTGAGCCTCCATGGCAGTGCGGCGGAGATCCAGGAAACGGTTAACTGGCTGAAATCACTGCCACATTCTTACAAGGTTGTGATCTCGGGCAACAGTGATCGTTTTTTTGATGTTACCTCCCGATTGGCAGAAGATAAGTTGGCGATGACATTATCAGCCGACAGCACAAGCAAAGGAGCTGCACAGCTTCGGCGTTGTATGCCAATTGACTGGGGCGACATCTATCATCTACAGGAGGCTTCGGTGTATTTGCCCTTTCGGGACACATCTGGTATAACGCGGCAAATCCGTGTCTATGGGTCACCACAGATCCCTGTTTGCGGCGGGCCAGACAATGCCTTTCAGTACCCTGTCGACCAAAATCCATGGGCTGGAACCATCCCAGCGTCTACAGATATCTTGGTAACGCATACACCAGCCAAGTTCCACGGAGATTGGTACCAAGGGTCTCCTGAAGGCTGCCCATTTTTGCTGGATGAGCTGTGGAAGGTTCGCCCTTTGTTACATGTATTCGGCCACGTGCATACCTCTCATGGCGTGGAGAGGGTACAATGGGATAGCGCTCAGTGGTGGTTAGAGAAATACTATCGGGATACTTCAGACTCTGCTCAAAATCTGGGAATATCCACCCTGCGAGGCTTCTTCCATCCAGCGCTGTTCCTGGACGCTGTCATGATTCTGTTCTCTGCCACGGTAACTCTTATACGAGACTTAGCTAGTCTACGTCGCCGAGAAGAACGGTCTACATTGATGGTCAATGCGGCTTGCATGAGCGAAGACGGCGAACGGCTGGTGAATAAGCCGATTGTTGTTTATATATAGCCAGCGAAAATCCAGCTATCCGCGGTTAAGAGAATCGTCTCAGATCAGCATATCACTTGTCAGGCCACTGCGATGGGTTGTACTCTTGTGCAGCTTGGAAAAAACGTGATTTAGAGCAAGGCGCAGAAAGACGATAGCATCACGATTCCCATATTTGTATCATTTCTGAATGTCACTTCCATTTAGTAGTGGTGTGTTTGCGAGCTTAGGCCATAAATTTGGCAGTCTTTCGAATCACAGATACAACAATCACGTAAGCAAGAATATATAGTTATATAACTAGAGAGCACCCTGATAGGTGTTCAAGCTAGTTTTCATATGTCTGAATGATGAACTAAAGAAGGTCGGATTGCTAGAATCTAGATAGAAACGAAACTTGAAATATAGAAACGTAATAAGCAATATAGCCTGAATACGCAGTTTGAAGAAATGTACTTTTTGAGTTAGGGAAATCGCTGAAAGCTCTGCGTAGGTCTTGGTGATTGGATTCCGCAGCTCCAAGCCCCTAAACAGGCACGCGCCATGTATGGCTATATGCCGTCGACAGAAACTTTCTGGCTTTCTTGCTGACGGTCGCAAAGTAGCACGAACTCTTTCGGCAGGTGGCTGAGCAAAATGCTTCATGGAAGAGGTGTTGGGTGGAAAGATACCATCTGGGTCTGCAGTCTGCCTGGTTTTCTGGATCCTCTCGTACTTGGCCTGGTCATCGTAGTAGTAAGTAAAACTCTCCAGGTTAAAATCCCCATATGAATCCCACAGTACACGGCGGTCTTGTTTGATGAAGTTACCATTAGGCTCAATACCTTGTCATTGACGGTTTGCCAGTCCAGGGGCTCGCTGTTTAGCAGATGACGCGTGACAGCATTCTAGCACGCATGCAACTGTCGAGTCCTGCCAGCTGTAAGAGGTGCCGCTACTGGCATTAGTCGCGAACTTAGAGTAATTACCGCCAAAACACTACAGTTGAGCGGACAGCCAGCAGCGATTGGCATCGGGCTCGACGATCTCGTTGATGCGACCGGTGACCCAACTAGCCCAGCTATCATTGCTAAGTGAGGTTGGCTTGGTCAAATAGGCACGCTTGACGTACGGATAGTTGAATTCTCGCATGTTCCGGAAGATCCAGTCCCCTGTCAGCTTGGATATAGGTTTCTGTTGCACGCCCTGGTTGAAGATGGACATTTTTCCCAGCCGATCGAACCAGTCCATGTCGTATTTGGTACTTTTATTGAACAGTATCCACTGCACATAGACAACGATTGTACGGGGCCAGAAGGATATCCCATTTCCTCCATAAATCTCCGGATGTTGTTCTCTTATCTACCTATCCAACTCAGGCCACAAATTAATTTAATTTAAATGATGGCCTGCAGGCACTGATACAGAGATCATAATTATATACAAAGTTCTCATTATCTGGTATCTCCACTAAAATATCCAACAGTTGTCTCAATATCTCTTTATTGTACCGGTATAGTGCCTTAAGATCTCGGGAGCCACTATAGTCAATTTCACGATAGACCCAGATCGTGAAATGGGTCAGTACACCGAAGCTTCCTGGACTGCTTCCAATGATGGCGTAGAATAGCTCGGGGTTAGTCACCCTCGCAACTCCTTTGGATGTTCCTTCGTAATCCACGAGTTGAAGCAAGGTGGCATGGTCGCTAAACAAGCCAAAATCTCGCCCAATTTGGCCATATCCACCAGCCTGTATATGCCCCCCGAGATGAACGTCGGTACACTGCCCGTGAGGGAGAAATAGGTGGTACTTTTTGAAACATGCACTGAACTTTCCTAGACTCCAGCTGACGCTAGTGCGAGAAAAAGATTTGTAGTTAAGCTCGAGAACTGTAAGATCTTCAGGGCCTCTAAAAGCCTTTTCCGAATCCAGCTGGATATTGGGAACAAATGTAGATGAGGCACTGCTGTATTGGTGACCTCCAGTCCTAATTGTCACTGCAACTTTCTGGCGGTTAGCGTACTTGAGAGAAAGTACAATGTCATTTTCATTCTGTGGTTCGATTATGAGAGCTGGATGTATCCTGTGATCTATCTTGTGACTAGATGACGCACATTGGTACTTGGTATTCTGATGCGTCTCTGTCCCTTGGATGAACTGATTGCCTTCTATACCTGCAATGGTGTCGATGATGTTAGAGTAGGTCCATGCGAATTAACTGGTACGAGAGGATAGATATCTTGTACTGTGGGTGCATATATTTCATCGATTAACATGGATCTCGGAGTATTATCAAACCTCAAATGAACATGGGTTTACCGACAATCTACTATCTAGGCATGTGTGTAAAGACGGATCGCCGGATAGTCTGGTTACCCCTGAGGGTTCTATCACACCAATGGACATAAACACGGTTCTAAACCACGGCACCTAGCAGTCGTCATCTCAATGAGCGTTCGGAATTTGGTCATCATAGGAAGCACGCCTCCAAGGTTGCAGGTGTGACCTGAAATCGTCCCTGGAGACTTCTTACTCCGTACATCAGATACCGACCAGTCGATTTCAGATTTTCCATGTATCATTGTAATACTGCATAGAGGATCTAGGTTCTCACGAACGGTAAACCAAATAGCGTTTCTGGGGGTTTGGATGTAGATGGTACTTGGCTATTTTGAGACCTGAACGCACGAAATCGTTAATCGGGGAATGGAAATATGCATAGTTCAAGTATTTCAGGTTTCATACTTTCCTGACCGCTACTCCCGTAGCAAGACAGATACTAAAACCGAAAACAGTATATTCTACGACGGGTCGGCGGTATATATGCAATTCGTATTTGTAATTTATAAGTTGACCATATAGCAATGTGCTCGAAGCTTAGATCTTGCAGGATGTAGGAAGATCTCGTCAAAGTATTGCGCTCTGTATACTCTAACGGGAAAACGCAACCCAGGTCTTAGATTAATGTCCAAAGGAGGCGTTCCGTGCATCAAATACTGATAAGTGAAACTGAACTTCCACAAACTTTGTACGTTTGGGTGCGTGAGAGGCACGGGGCTCATTTTGCTAAATATTTTGACAAAGCTAACAAAGTATAGGAGAGCTCCAGGTAGCGAAGCAACTGACAATGTGTCTTCTGCAAAAATTGTTCCAATTCTTTCCTTCTTGACCAAAAAACTCGGAGGTGGTGGGTTCGGGTTATGCGTGGAGTAGCGAGCAGCGCGACCTCCAGCTTTATGCATGGCGCGTTTGAGATAAGAACTGCGCAGATGGTAGTGCTCGCCGGCCGTAATGGGAAGCGATCAGCGATCAGCGGCTGTCCGGGAAATGCGACGTCTTGGCTGCGTCGGAATTTCGATGTCCAGACAATCTACCGCAATGAATCATACACAATATCGAGCGCATTCTGTCTGTACCCGTTGCCATTCTCGCAAAGTCAAATGCGACTTGGAGAGTAGCCGAGACAATGTGTGCACTAATTGCCGTCGGTTCAATCAATCATGCATGTTCGTTTCTAACCCCCCCCCCCCCCCCATATAACTAAGGACTTCTCAACCGAATTGAATCCCAAGAGATTCTAACCAAATAACGAAGCAAACGAGCCAGTATTCGCAAGAAACGGAAGGTGGATGAGAGGAAATCTTCCCCGCAAAGATCGCGAAAATCACGATCTGAAGATTTAATCCCGGAAGACCGGGCTTTTGGCTCACAGCCGGGGTTGACCAATTCTGAAATTCAACCTTCACCAGCATGGGGAACAAGAGAATTCAGAGAGCATAACGGATTCATTGCGGAGCACTCGGTCCTGGCATACGACGAACCAACACAGCCCACAGTGTCGGAAGGATCTATCTCGAGCCTTCCATGCGTCAGAGACGCTATCTTATCAGCAACCGAGGCATTGGTCCTACCAGTTCCACCACTACGGCGAGCATTGATTGATATGTTCTTCGACCAAGTCTACCATGATTACCCAGTGGTTGAGCGAGGCGACATTTCGGCGTCAGGTTCATCCATTCTCCTCCAACAGGGGGTATTCCTAGCAGGAAGCCTTATGCGTCATGGCTCTGACAGTCTGAGGTTTTCGAATACTCTCTACGAGAAAGTCAAAGCATTAATTTATCTTCAGTACGAGACTAACAGCATTGCAACATTGCAGACGCTGTGCCTCTTGTCTTGCTGGAGCGTGAAGCCCCCGGACAAGATCAGTCTCGATGGGCCCTGGTATTGGACCGGGATAGCCTCACGACTCGCACTGCAGATGGGTTTGCATCAAGAGTCAACATACGCCAACAACGCCCATGCCTCATGTCTTCGAAAGATCTTTTGGCAACTCCATGTCAGTTTCAATCCTGAAATACTTGTCATATCCACACAATGACTAACGTACTCTACTTATCTGAACAGAATGCTGATAAACTACAAGCTGCATGTTGGGGTCGCCCGCCATCATTCAATCCTGCTTATATTGATGTGGAGTTACCGTCTCTAATGGATTTTGGTAACCAGTCCCTCCAGGCGATACTCTTCATTCACGGCACAAAGCTCTGTATGATAATTGGAGAGATTGCCGAGCTTCAGCGTGAAAAAGACCACATTGATCCGCAAAAAGCATCTCAACTCACGCAGAAGCTATGTGAATGGGTGCGGGAACTACCGGCAGAGCTGCATTTATATGATGCCGCGGGTGATAGGAACCAATTCCGTCGTGCGGTATCAGAATTGTTCATCAGATACTTTGCCACTGTCATTCTACTGCATCGCCTACACGGTGGGATTGACCGACACCGGCACACGTCAATACCGTGCTTGGTTGCCTCCTCATGCATGATCCATCTTTATGAGGAGATTTTGTTCAGGGATGAGGCATGTTATTTGCTTCAAATGAATGGGTTCCTATGCATGGTGGCGTCCCTCCCACAGATAAACTACAAATCTCGATCACCAGAGAAAGAAGCTGCACGTCAGAGGGAGATTGAAGTTCTCTGCTCTGTGTTGAAACAGATGCGAATGAAGTACGGAGGATCCGAAATGGTGCTCAGAAAGATCATGAAGTTACAAAGACAAGTGGATACTTCAATGGGAGAACAGCCACTCCCCGAAACAGAAAGGATCGAAACACCCACAAGTCTTACGGAAGGCAACTTTTACAGTCGGCTTCAAGAACTTTTTCCTTTTCCTAATACTATGTGCAGCCAGATGGATTTGTTAGAGCGGACAGTGGATTTAGAGGAATGTTTCGCCCCAAGCTTTCTTCCCATCGACACTGAATGGTTCTTTAATGCAGAGCTGGACCTCATGGACTCAAATGAGATGTACGCGGAGTTACCAAATGTTATTTATAATCCTTCCCTAGGGGAAAGTTCGATGTCGTACGCTTCTACTCAAAAGTCGGCGCTCGGTACACGGTTCTCGGCACTCGGCACGCCAATAATGACGCATCACGATGCTCGTGGAAATAAATTTATATAATCGTAATCCCCTACGTTCTGCCGATTGCTTTTACGTTCTGCCGAGTGGACAGAACAGTAAGGCAGGCCATTCCAAGCAATGAATGATCCCGCATACTTACGAAGTTTTCACGATACGCCGCAGGCCCTTGCTGGATCAGACTCTCGTCACTCCGGGAGATTTATGGGCCACATCAGGAGTTGTATATAACAGCTCGAAAACAATTTAAGTCGCTTTACACCACGAATCTCAGTAATCACGCTTTTTCGACATGCAAACTTGGTCATTGTTGGTTATTGTTGTTGAAGTATTGCTTCCAATTGGCATGGCGAAAATGCCAGTAATTGCCGCTCTCGGCTGACCGTCCGTTGGCTCGGCACGGATGGTTCCTCCGAGTTTTTGTCAGCGGCGTCGTTTCAGCCCTTAACTACTACTACCCAGAACGCCTCGACCGAAGTACGGTTCTTACAAACCATTTCTTTTTCAAGTATTCAACTTCTGAACCAACTCTGCTTCCATTACTCAATATCCGCGGAACATGGCATCCAGCTCCGACAGTGGAGTTTTGCGGTTGACGTTTCTTACGACAGGATCAGTCCGCATCAGGCCGTCAATGAGATCCCAGCCTCCAAGCAACGTTCCTCTTCTTCGTCGCCTGAGATCTGTTTGCGATCGTCGGTGGACAGATCCTCTGCCAGTTGGAGCTTTTCTCATCCACCACCCTGAAGGTCCTTTTCTATTTGACACTGGTCAGTCTCCTTGTTGCAACAATCCTGGCTATTTTCCACGACTCGCTATTTTCAACAGTCTCCTGAGTGAGTTCACCATCGAGCCCAAGGATGGCATTGTGAACCAGCTCCGGGAAATAGGAATAAAGCCCACCGACCTGAAGGGAGTCATCCTAAGCCATCTTCACAACGATCATGCGGGTGGTCTAGAGGACCTGATCGCCGAAGCACCAGAGTTGCCAATATATGTCTCTCGGGAACACTGGAACGCCTTTGGGAAGCATCCCTATTTTGCGAGCATGGAGGGAGCAACTCCAAATCACTGGCCGAAAGAATTCACGCCGAGGATTGTGGACCTCCAAGACAAACCCCTTGGGCCGTGGGAGCAGTCTTACCCGCTCACAGAGGATGGAAAAATATGGATAGTGGATACCTCCGGCCATGTTCCAGGGCACATCAGCCTGGTTTTGTATACTGATGCGGAGCATTCGAGCGTTGAGAATACCGGTAAACAGCGTCTTGCTTATTTTTTGCCCGGCGATGCGACGTACGGGTTGGATCTGCTGGATAAGGAGGAGCCGGACGGCATCAATGATGATCCAATGCGTGCCTTGCGGACCTTGAAAACCATCAAACAATTTGCTAAGGAAATGGATGTGGTCATTCTGCCCAGTCATGATCCTAATACTCCGCAGCTGCTCGCCAACCGACAGGCTTACCGACCACCGAATTGATGATCCTGCATTCGATTCGGACATTATCTCCGCTTTGTAAACTTGGAAGCAATTTTGCTGCCTTGGATAATTAATGAAGTTTTCTCACGTAAATAAGTTGCAGAGTCCTACTTCTCAAGCCCGGCCAGTATCAGCTAGCACTAAGAATATATTTCTCATCAGAAAGAAAAAATAAATTAATGTGATTTTCATGATTCTATATTTTGATTTTACTCTAGAGTTTCATAGATAGGCTTAATCTAAATTATATACTAAGAAATAAAGATAAACCGAAACTTGTCTTTTTATTATTTCTATCTCAGTTTCTGCTAAGCTCTAGTTTACTTTAATAGAATAGAGAGGGTAGTATATCGCTGTCTTAAATAAATAATAGTGTTACAAGATATACTGACTATCCGAATTGTATAGGGGATCCTACTTGATCGATGGTGGAAGTCGGAATCGATGCCGTATTAGGATAAGCTACCTTTCTATGAGACACAGGAATATCAGGGGGTATAAAGAGGTAACTAGGAAGCACGATGGAGCTGAGGCCCTTAATGGGGATCAGCAAGAGTGAAATTCAATGTTTACAGTGACCTATATTACTATATCCAATGTGGAAGCTGGGCCAAATCACGATTATACTCGGTGAATCGGACACGATCATGGAATGATATGCAAGGTGGAACGGTCTATAGTGTTATTTTACGTCTTTTATCTTCTATTTAGATTTATCTCCTAGCAGTTAATGTCAATGTTTCTCAATGACATCAATTTTCCCCTTCACTCGCTTAGAATTCTAGTTAAGATAGCAACAATATAGTTGTATTAAATGCAACATGGTAGCTTGAATCTAGTCACCCCGGCGTGTAGCTACGTAATGGCGTTAAGAGAGGCAGTGCTACAGAGAGCTAGGTTGTATCTAGTACACTCACCCCATTTATTACATGCACACTCAGTCATATTACCCCCTAGTGTCTGCGAGGATTTCGCGTATATCGTCGTCCATTCTAGATTCGCTAAGCAAAACCCTGAGTATGCTATATCAAAGGCTCTTCTTCAAATCGAATCCCACCCCCTGAAGACACAATACCCGCAGTCGACTCCCAAAAATTCCATCGTCTTCTGTCAAAGCGTCCACCGTGACATGTCCGGGTGGACCGTTTTATCGGGTGCCCAATTATATCCCCGCGGCGCCTTTGCTAGCCGCCAGGCAATCCATTCCGTATCTCGCCAGATAGTATTCTGGTCTGAGGGATCGGCATCCTCGAAGTTCATAATGTAGCTGCTCATAGTATACACAGGTCATATATTAGTCGGGTTTGCAGGCGACAACAGCCATTTCTGGCTCATAATCCCGAGCACTGCACTCACATATTGCCTTTTTCAGCATCCCAGATAAGATTTTCGATAGCTGACATCGCAGGTTTGAAGCCTGCGCTAACGCAGTTCCTAGTATCAGGATAATATTGTTAGAGAGTGTACGGTATGTAGTAAGGGGGCAAGACTAACAACCACGCTCGTTTGAAGGCATTTCGGACCGTGTTCCTATTCTGTCCGTCCATACTCCAGAAGATCTCTTGGTTCAGATACTTTCCTGGGGGGCGTTGGATCAGGAGATAGTGGAGAAGACCGCCCGGAACTGGGCCCGTGTGATCCTGTTCATCTTTCTTCACGTGTAGCAGCTTTGGGGCGGAGCTACATGCATTCTCGGTGAGGACCTTGAGGGCCTCCAATTGGTATTCCCCAAAGTTAGGTATTTTCTGAGAGGCAAGCCGGGCTCTTTCATTTGGAGATGTGTACTCCAGCCCCTCGTACGGGATCCTTGTCGCGGATGAGGACTTATCATATGTATGAAAGGGCAACGAGAACGTACTGCATGAAAGCCTTGATTATCCCTTTAGATGATGAATCGCTCAACTCATGGCAGCTGAAAGTTCCGTAGGCGGCCGCTACTCTGGGACGCAGATGATGTTCATAAGCTGTGTGCTGATGATACAGTTCAGCCAGTTTCTCGTCCAATACCCAAGTACTCGGAATATTGTCGCTATGTAGACTAATAACCTTCGACTCCCAACCTACAAAGAACTCCTTTCCATTGTCATCCATCTTGTAGGTCGGTCTGTATGACGGAGAGAGATATCGTGCGGAGCGTGGGTGGTGAACAGAATACGCGGGTTAGACAGCGCGGGGAAGTCCAAAGCTTATCATCACGACGTCAAACTACAATGCATTCCAGTGGGTGACTAATACTTTAATAAAATTATGTCAATTGGAGCACGCGCGCGTGTATGTCGCGGAGTGTTATGGGCGCGACGCAGAGTCCTGAGAGTGAATTGATTTCCCTTGTAGTAGGCAGTAAACCCGGATAAGAAAGTAAGTATGGAAACCCAAGCCAGAACCAATCTTCAAAATGCCAAGTGGAACTGCCCAGAGGCCCATGAAGGCCATTAAAGATTCTTTACCAGATCTTAATTTCGGCATACACAAGACTAAATCCCTTGCTTTGCATCCCGAGACTTTCATCGGGCCATAAGCCCCTTGGGAAAACTTTTGAGAAAGAGGCGAGGCAGAATCTCGTAGCATTGAACCTTGGAAATGGGGGTCCAGTATTGGGCTTCAGGTCGAGCAAACAACCGACATTACTACCTGAGGAACAATTCGTTGTCGGCGACGAGATGGGAATACAAGGTCGATTTATCGAGAGGCTGTCGCAAGCAATGACAGCTATTTTCACGGCGACTGGATCAAGAACACGCTTTGGGGATTACAAGCCTACTAGTGACTGATGCATCAAAGGGAAAGTGCCGGATGTGGCCATTATGGACCACAATAACCTGCTGCGTGTCATAGGGGAGTTGAAACCCCCATGGATAGATCAACATGATCTCGAAGCCGCATACCGAGACCACATTCGCCTGCGACGACTCTTTGGTATATACAAACATAAACAAGACATACATAGTGGTATCACTAACTTTGAACAACAAGGTCAAATCGTCGGGTATGTGGTTACCGCGAAGTTCAAGTACGGGTTCATATCAACCTATTGTATGACAATTTTATTGGAGCAGGAAGTGATAAGGGGAGTATGGACAATAGCCTCTAGTAGGCCAATCATGAGCTGCACAGAATGGAAAGATGTGGAGGATGGAAACTACGAGGACACGGTTTCCCTGAGCGTGTGTTTCCTCTATCTTGTGCGTATGGCAGAGAACGATCATATTGCGAACAATCAGGTGCCAGAGGAACAGTGGTTTGAATGTTAGTACAAGTTTGGGGTGATAGGGTAGGTCTTGTTAGTCTCCCATTTCCGTATGCTAAGAAAAGAAATACGAACCCCTTTAGCGGAATTCTTGAATCCTTGCGGGTTGCCAAGACATCAAGTATGGATTGACGCCGCAAGTTGCCTCTCATGATCAACATCGAACAGCAGCCAGGCAACCTTTGTGTTCGTGCAAATGTTTAAATTCTGTATATATCCAATAGAAATATACCTAGGTTTGATGATGGAAAACTATATTCCGTTTGCGGAAATGTGGCAATCCCTCCACATGTTTACCAGGAAGTGTTAAGAGCAAGTCAAATGTCCATGACGGTATGCTGGCAGCTATTCTTCGGTCTAGACATATTATATGCAATAAGTTGTACAGCATAAATTACCCTGTGGCAAATTCCCCGGGGGTTCCATCTTACATTAGACAAATTACGACTGTGCTTGCTAAACTCTACTAAAACTCAAAATGATTTTTAGTATCCGTTAGATGGCCATAATTGAGGGCTCTATACACCTCTGCAATGGATGCAGCCATCCCAGGAAATGGAACCACCATAACATATTGTCTACAGAATAGAAGCGCTCATTCGTAATTACATTATGTAGTTCTGTACAATAAGGCCAGGTGACCATAGGTACTTGATTCAACGCCACATGTCAAGTATACTATGATACGAATATGGTAAAACTCATGTCTCATGTAATTTAAATATCTAGCGGACCAATATTCTAAACCTTTTCATAACTACACCTGGGCTCATGATCGGATGATATTTGCACTAGCAGTAGCTCCAGATAGGGAAACGAAATTCTAAAGTAAAATCTTACGTCAAGATGAGATTGACACAAATACTATCTCCACATTGCCGATCAGCGCTGTCATATGAGTGTAGTACGAGGCCCCTAAGATTGGGCACATATGGAAAACCTTAGTAGCTCAAGGGCTCTCTAGGTACAACTGAGATAAGCGGTAACTTGAAAAACCTTTTGCTGTTTTTAAATAATCATCAAAATGATCTCTTGTGAACTGCAACTGCCCTTTAGAGGTATTTATATTTATTGATATATTAGATTCCGTTTACTTTCAAGTAAGAATACTTGGAGATTTCAGGACGACAGTATCATATCGCAAAATAAGGAAACCAACATAATGAGAATCGAGATATTTGGTTTGATGTTTCCAATATATAGTCGGTCGTTCGAGACTATCACTTGATTATAGAAGAAATCATAACAGCAAGAAAATGGAATACAATAATGTGTGGCGTTCTTTACATAATGTGGTGTTTTGCTGCTGTAGGCTATTGAGGTGATATGGACTCTAGACCAGTATGATATTATGGTTATTGAATCAACCTAGGTTTATAATCTATTTGATATTTATTGTATGACCTAAACCAGATATCTAACTAGCATAGTATATTTTTCCTGGCCTTAGCGCACACTCTTTGTCACAAATGTGCTCTCATGATAGACTATCACATGTGTATATTCGAATATGGTGTGACAATCACATCAAAGCCCAGACTTTTTGATTAATTATTCTTTACGCAACTGAAACAGGTCTGGATAGATATAAAATCCCGAGGTTGCTCTTGTTCAGAACCACCAGTTTAGTGGTTACCACGCCAATCTGTATGGCTGTCTCTGTGCTTTACATAATTAAAAGCTGAACTTCCAATATAAACCTTTGATATAGATACCGACAAGATTCATATGTGCAAGCCTAAATTTTTGAAGGAAGAATACTCTGGTCAGAACTGTAGGAGTGTAACCTCTGGCTCTGGGCTATGGTCTCTTGCTTTAGAGAAAATGTCCTTTTGGCCCAATGGCAAAAGGCTACGGGTCAGGTTCCTTTGGGATACCGCATATATAAAGGAGAAGATCCGGCAATATACCCAGGTGTGGGAAAAGTACGCTAATATCGACTTTCGCTTTGTTGAAACGGGCCCTGCAGAGATTCGGATTGCTTTCAAAGATGATGGCTCAGGGAGTTACGTGGGAACGGAGAATACGCGTATTCCTGCCGAAGAGCCAACAATGAATTTTGGGTCGTTTGACCGAAATACCAGGGAAGAAGAGTTTTCGCGTACAACAATGTGAGTATATACCTTCATCCAGTATATACCCTCGTACATCCCACACTGATTCTAAAGTACGTAGTCACGAATTTGGTCATGCGCTTGGGTGTATTCATGAGCATCAAAGCCCGGCTGCAGAGATTAAATGGGATGAGGGTAGGCTTTTAGAATACTTCAAGCCCTGGAGCAAGGAAACCATCGAACACAATATCATTTCAAAGTATGCACAGGGAGCCGTCGTTAACACCGCTTTTGACATGAGGCCTATCATGCTTTATTTCTTCCCGGCATCCATCACCACGAACAACCTGAGCACACCGTTGAACTCTGTCCTATCAGATCAAGATAAGACGTTTATCAATAGTATCTACCCCTTTCAGAACCGTGCTAAAGGGTCCTTTTATTCCTTTTCGACCCTTGAAAACAGACCATGGTATCCCCCAATGTTTCTTAACCCAAGCAGATCAAATATGACCCAACCTACTTACAAACCCCGAAGATAGCTGTTGGGCTTAACCTGCTAGATATCTATCTGGTATCACTAATGATTTTTCTCTTATTTATTCTTCGTTAAGTTAGTACTATTTCGTGAGTTAGAATCACCTTTTCTTTTGAGCTTTGGCAGATTATACAGATATTTTTGAGAATAATTACTACTACTGTATACTGAAGACAGCATTGCTGAAGAACGCATAGTAATATGACATATATAAACCATGTTATGGTAAATAACAACATGAATCGCTTGCATTCAGGCATTCTGTATTTCGATGAGACGGCCGGCTTTACGAAAAGACAATGACTTTTGTGTGAATGGCAAATTTTCAAGCAATCAGAAATACTAAAAGACATTGAATTTTGGGGACTCTCATCAGCACATTTCACTAGGCCTTTTCGTAGGAGTTCGATTAGTTTCACGTTGGTGGTATTGCTGTAAGTCCTTCAGGGAATGGAGGGATAATGTTTTCATGTCGTAGGTTGCATTGTTGAAAATGTCGCTGACAAGCAGCAGACCAAAATCTGATTGGATAACTCCTGTCGGAAAATTGTCTGCAACAATTCTGGCATCTTGTTTCTTCCTTCAGGCAGCGATCTGCACATGCGCGCAGTCCAATTATACAGCCTTGTCCCTGTCTTTCTAGGCCCAATCGACACTCTCGGAGTTCTCTTTGATTTTCATAACAATGCATGAGACAAGTCAAACCAATAAGACCGGGCTTGATGTCACACTTCGAGAAGCACGCCCCAAGCATCTCAGAGCATTTCCTAGTCGCCTGACAGTTCAATTGTGTTGTTAAGAACAAAAATACCAGTAAAACAATTCTAAGTTCCATGGCTCATGCGATAGGTTATCTGCCTTAGCAGTTAAGTAATATGGGAGTATAACAACAAGAAAAAGTTCTGTCTGGCAAAGGAGTAACTCCTGAATTTAACGTTGTCAGTCAGGATGGGAGGGTTTTCTTTCTTCCTTTCTTTCTTTCTTTTTTTTTATAAAAAACAAAATTCTGCTGATGTGGTCTCGGGTCACTTAGTGAAAGAAAATCAAGGTTTCTCAAGCTACAAGCCTGAGCAAATCTCAATGTATCAATATATCTTCGGTATAATCAAAGATTAGTTGAGAATTCCTAGCGGAAGGTGAAAGTGAAATATTTATAATTGTTCCCTGGTTCGATGTCGTCACTGAGGTCATCACCAGGGAAATAGAAAATTAAAATTCTGGGAAAACACGAAACTGGATTCGTCTGAAACCTACAAAATCATAGGTATAGACAATCTAGAGCTTAGCCGTCTGAAGTTTATCAATCGAATACAAAGTATCACAAGACACGCAAAATCTAGAAGAATACCTTGAGGCGCGTCCATTGGCTTAATCACCACCAAACCATCCATTCTAGACCTTCTAGGTTGCATGGTACATCATCCTACAGTACCACAGTTAAGTAAAGAAATTTCCAGACAGGGTTTCACTTGTTGTTTTCATTATGCTTACATATTGATCCGTCTAAACTTGTGCTGAACATGAGTTCGGTCTGTCATTTGATCTAAAATACCCAAGCCAGCCACAAAGTTTAATTAGGATAGGGTTAATTACCTCTCAGTGATTTGGTGCCAGGACTTAACCTATCTCAAAATTGCTGGACTCTGCTCTTTTTTTTCTTTCTTTCTGTCTTTTTTTTTTTTTTTCGGCTACAGTCCACCACCATGTTGACTATGATTCCTATCAGCTGTGTTGTCGATTCCGCTAACAGAGCAGAACCATTATCATTCAGAGTATACAAGCCGGTAGGTTGGTTTGAATATCGGCCCTCGGATAGCAATTGGGAAAATAGTTAACCGCAGAGAGCCACTCTAGATGGCTATGGCGGTTTCATGGTTTTCAATAGTCAGCACATGGTCCTGGTCGATTTAATTGGAAGATGCATCCCATGCCTTTTCGGCTTGTGCAGATTTGACGAAGTGATTATTATTCTCTGGGTCAACTTGCTGTTCGATGTTCGCAGACAGGAGGAGCTGGGTCACGAAATCTGATGGTTCCAAGTCTGTTTCCAGTGGGACAGTTGGAAACGCAGCAGTAGATGTATCATACGACCTGCAACCAAATAGTACTGGTGCAATCTCCCGTAATTAACCTCCATACAGGTGACTTGAAACTATATGGGTATATGAACTCGAATGAAAAGAAGGATGGCTTCTCTAAGATTTAACGTAGACGCTGTGGGGGAGAAGACTCCATGCCTGGAAAATCATCTGCTGCACCAGTCCTAGGAATGAAGCAAGACTCAGTACACATCACAAGCCCATAAAACGATCATGACGTGGCTTTACTGGCAGGAGAGCCCGCATCTTTGAACGCATAGTATAGTTGGCAACGGAGAAAAGGGACGGGCAACGCATTTTCACCTGGATCCTTCATCGAATTTCATCACTGCAAAGAATGGATGACGATCAAGCCTTCGCGCCTAGTCGGTCTGGACATCTTGACATCCTCAACATGCAGGAGTATAGACCGTATGAACTGCCCCGAAATTTTACCAGCTCTTGATTCAAGGTGCAGCTTGCGGGGATTAAGGTCACCCCAGAAGATCCCTACTCTAAAAGAGGGAAATCCGGTCAAGCCCACCAATCACCGTTTCTTGCAGCGGTAGGTGGAAATAAAGATTCCTTGTTTAAATTGTTGTACTATATAGTGTTGTGAAAGAAATACCGCCGAATTGTGTGGAATGTTAAAAAGGGGAACAGAAAGGTAGAAACCCAGGTGTAGCCGAAGCCTAATCAAAAACTTCAAAAACATAGGAGAATGACAATGCTTTCACAATTACTCTAGTACTTGCCCACCGTGCAAAGCATTTACGGGCATTTTGATGTGGCTGTAAAGGCAATGATGGCCTGCAAGATTGACCAATTGGGTCGAACCATTGAGAGCGGATGAAGGTCAAAAGACTAAGACAAACACGCCTAATTTTATTGTCTTGCCTTAGCCCGACAGACACAGGTGCTTGGTACGGGGCTCAGCGCCGTGACTAACCCATTTCAAGAAATTATCCAAGTTCAACTTGACGTTATTCGCGGTATTCGATACTTTAGTGAAAAATTGGCGCATTTCACCCTCATAATCATGATTTGGTCCATCAAGATACGCAGTTATGAACTACTTTAGCAATTTCGAGGGCCGTATCAACCTGAGATGTGTTGTCATACTTCTGCGAGAGCGATGCGTATTAGTTCCCTCCCAAAAGACCAGAAGTAGGGTTTCGAGCGACCCACTGTATATTTTTGCGTGTGTAGCGACACGTATCCCCTTCCAATCGAAAAGATGACCAAGCAAAATGGCTCGATAATTCCTGTTGCAATCCAATTTCAAGCATACCTTACCTGCACTCTAGACGCGGTCTGATATTCGAAAGGGTTTTAATGAAGTCAAACAACATGTATAGATCTCGTAGTCTATCCCCACACTCGGTACCCCTTAGCTAGCAGACCAACTTGCGCCACGACAGCACGTAGTATGTACTATGTCCCTAGTGCAGCTGAGTATTTGTGTGGAGCTGTGACAAATATTGCAAGATGTGGTGAGTTCTCAATAATTCAGTAAGTCAGACTCTGTCTGCCTGCGCACATCGCATTGAGGCGGAACTCCTCCTTATTATTAACCATGGTCCATTAATTGTACCGCTGAGTGGAAGTGGCTTGTAAAATGTACCAAATTCACCGTTGATCATGTGTCGAATACAATGATCCCCGGATAATGGGGAAAATGAACTCTTGTGCGCAGGCTCTGTGCCATGATTCGGCGGTCGCTAACTAGCCCCTAGCAACACGCAGAGCTAGAAATGAGTTGCCGCTTGTGTTTCAACTCGAGTAATTACAGTTAAATATTGCCAATCGAACTCATCAATCGATAAGACCACCTGTTCTGGAAAACCACATTGATGTGATGGAATCTTCATTCAACGATGGTTGTGAAGTGCATCTTCGATACGGAAACTCCCTCGATGAAAATATCTTGCATTTGGCTTTGTCATCCTAATTCGACATTACCTACGGCCTCCCAATTGGACTGGGCTGCTTGCTTATCGTCGAACTCTTCTGTCAGCTGACGACCTCTCTTCCGTCGAATGCCACAGTGTCCATTCAACAGGCGGTTTCGTGTTCGTATGGTCTAGTATGAGCTCCATCAGAGCTCCCCGGGTTACCCCCTATGTAAAGTTAGCAGCAAAATTTGACAATGACCAGTGCAAATGTATGTTGGTGCAAAACCATAGCTTCTCCAGTATTCCTAGACCACGTACTTGGCATTCCTTTTATTCTTACGAAAAGAAACAGGCTTCCACCATTTTACTGAAGGTACCCTACCTCAATACCAGACAGATATGCTATATCACAGACAGCAAGTCCTCTAATAGTTAATGCTTGCCTGGAATGTAACGCGGCTGCCTGCGAGTACTAAACATTGATTTGTTTCACATCATTTGATATTAGGAACATGGAATCCTTGTACAAAGAACTTTTTAACGCATCAATTTGAGCAAGCTGTGCAATTCGCAGGGAGCCCCCTTTTCGAAAACCAGTTATTGCCTTGCCTCATAGAAGCCGCAGTAGACTGTCGTATGAGCACTAGTCGACGCAATTGCCATCTCCACAGAGGACAACCGCGCGGTAATATACTTCCGCAATTGTCAGACACATAATACGTCTCCAAACTTGTGAAAATCCGCTTTGCCTCCCACATTCATTGTACAAATCCCTCTTGAATACATCATCAATTGTCTTCCTCGTCGTCTCTGTCAACCTGTCCTGTGCGCCGACATTCCGATAACCAAAATCATGTCGTCTGCAGCTCGGCTCAAAATTAAATCCCACTGGCATATCTGGAGCCATGGTACAGTCATCGGACGACCAATCAAAACAAGGGGGCTCTCTGGCCTCCCGAGCCGCGCTAAAAGCCTCGATATTCGTGTTGAAGATAAGTTCGTCCGTTGTGGCGGCAGTGCATTCATTCTGCCTTTTGGAATTTGAGGATGCCAGTAGAGCGCTGGTATTTGTGAAGAGTGTCAGGACAGTCCATATGGAGACCCTCATGCCGAGTCTATTCTACAGCCTCAGTTAGTTCACGCAAAATCAGATATGTGGAGTACAGACTTACCAGTAAATAGTTATCTGCACGTTAGGTGAGACGTTAATGTTGTATAAGGAATGGCAAAACCTATTTAAGCAGATGCAAGTAATGGCTAGTACTACTGGAATGTGGGAACAGCCTCTCGTATCATAGTTCTTTAAGTACTCAAACCCAGAAGGTATCCAAGCATGATCGAAGTATGGTTTCATGCTGATGATATCATGATAAAACTAAACTAATTTAAAGTGGTAACGTGGTCTACTGCGTGTGAACAGCATTTGAAATTAATTAATTGCAGATATGGTCGGACTTAAAATTCTGTGTAGCAGTCACCTTACCTCGGGTTCCAGGACTGACTTGCGGATGTGGGTATTCTTTACTAAATAGAGAGACATGAGGCTGCATATCCGGAATTAACTACCAAGCTAAAAGTCTCCTTGGCAACCAAATTACGTTTAAACTTTCTTATTCACAAATGGACACTAGACAGTAGCCTTTTTGTAACAATAATTGTTACCGGAGGTTGTTGTGGCACAAATAAAAGGAGTATTAGTTCAACAACTTCCTCATTGTTCATCTCTCAATGGTTGTGCCGCAGCTACCCGAACCAAAAGGCACCCAGATGAGCGATCAATGAAACCAGGAATATGGTTTCCAGTGCTTAATAATAAAGCTGTCAGATTGAGTACAAGTTGTCAGTCTAAGTGGTGCTCCAAGTAATCTCAAGCCATGAGCCCGAACCTTCTTTGCAGGTTGTAGACTCGAAAATTTGATCGTTTCGAATGCACGAAACTTTGGTTGACCCTCACCCAAAACCACGCTTCCCAATCCACAAATTTCTGGCACTTGAGTGCAGTCGTCTGGGTTGACCGACCCAATAGTTCTTCTGACAGCTAGAATGCTGAATTTTGGCATTCGAAGCTTTCATGTTTAAATACAAAGTAAACAAGCCGTTTTCGCATGGTGCAGATCACATTGAGACCAATGATGTTTCGTCAATCCGCAGATGAATCACGAAGCTGTTGGAAATAAAAGTGGCTATTTAACTCCCGTGAGGGTAAAACGCAGAGAAAAATCTTCTAGTCCTCCTACCTTTCCCATTTAAAACTATTCCTTCGGCCCCAAACGATCGTGTAATTCGCACGTCAAGACAAATATTAGTTTATTGCGACTGAGTGCGCGAGGATTGTTTATTCGCTTCCTATAAGGCAGTCAGACTGTTAAAGCCTATGGTAATGACAATATGATACCTTCAGGAACGTTCTAAAGGTGGGAATGGATATATCGCTCAATAATCTAGCCCAAAAAGAATTCCTGGAAAGTGAAAATAATTTCCTCGCTGGAATGTTTCAAACTCACTCAGCCCGAGACGAGCTTATTGGGATTAGCGTTACAGTTTTGCCAGAGTTTGATGGCCATTATCCTGTGGCTAAATTCTAGCTCATACTGCTGTCGTGAAGTTGTTGCAAACGGCCAAAGCTCAGTGGCTCCACCCGTGGAAGAACCACCCGCCAACCATTAGTAAAAAAAAAGGAAATGAAAAGAGAAGAAAAGAAAAGAAAAAAAAGAAATTATTGCAGCTGAGCACTGCATGAGTGTATATGTAACCTTCTCACCCGGTTCACAGGTATAGTGGTATGACCAAAATTGAGTCTAAATTCTGTTTCCTATACACAGCAACCATATTCAACTGACCGGACTGTTCTAGATCTTGAAGCCGCCCATAGAGGGTTTGGAACTACGGCCTAGGCGCCCGGGAATTCTGTTATGAATGACACACTGCTTGTTATTAGGCCCTCTTGTATCTTATTCCCTTCCATGCTACGACTCTCCAAAATACCCCCCTTTCTTTAATCAACAACCGCTATATTGACCTGGTCTATTATAGTATCATACTGTGCATATAAAACTCCAGAATGACCGCAGCATCGCGTGTCCTAGTTGTATCCGGCGCTCTCAGCGGCGTTGACGACGAATTTCTCGGTAATCACGAAAGAATGCACCGGCCTGTCTACGCTAGAGTAGTTTTATCAGAAGGGGTTCCCCAAACCTTCTTTACATGGTCTGAAGGCTGGGGCGGGGAATGCCGCCTGGAAGTCATCATTACCGCCCAGCTTAACGAAAACCGGCACATTTTCGTCACCGTCAACGGAAAGTTCTATGAGGGCACGAGCGAAGCAACTACGGACTTAGCTGATGAACAAACTCAGTCTGCACTAGTGCCGAAGGGCGGCCTTCCTATCCCATTCTCGCTGCAGTTTTTCAACCGAGAGCCTTTCGGAGGCGATACAGCGACTATCTCAGTGACCTTTGTTAATGTTGTGGAGGAGTGAAATTTCCCCGATTATACTTAACCTCTAATTTGCTTTGACAGTCGGTCGTTTTTAATTGGGGCTTTGGTTTTGGTTGCAGTCCTTCTGTCTAAGCTATTCATAATCCATGGATTATAATTTACTGATCAAAAATATAAATTTTCGGTGTATGGTGGTGTAGTGATTGCTACTGTGGTTAATTATATATCTCTATAGTCCTTTATACGCTTGTGTTTTCGCAGTCACATACAAAGTTAATCGGGTCAAAAATAGCCGCTGGACAGATATATATATAACCAAAAAGCACCCATATCTCCAGAGAATTCGATCAAGGCAGTAAGTTCATTCCAGTCATTTCCCGTCTAGGGCAGCATTCCAGTAAGCATAATGAAGCCTCCCGGTCACTTTCAAGATTTTATTCTTGGCCCATAGTCCGAGAGACATTTTGTACAGCTTTCCATGTACATCCACAAATATGGCCGTCTACATAACGCCGCGCATTGTTTCCTAAATTATACACGACCACCCGGCTCACGCGGAATAACGAAGAAGTATATAACCCCAGCTGGCTAGTAGACTATCTTTCTTCAGAGTACCGTCGTCAGTGTAGCATTATATAATTACTGCTAGATTCGCAATCAACATATAGATTATTTCCCAAACCCCAATACTAATAGTAAATACACTAGTCTAGATTTGAACTAGCGAACTCTAGACCGTTAAGAATAAAACTTTATTAAGGAGTTCAGGCCAATCATGGCAAGCCACCGATTTTCCGATTATTCAACAGTCCCGACACCCCCGGACCCCGATAAGTAAAGCAACGTTGTCACGTCCTTTTCACGTTCTCAGGTTATCCATTACATCACTGCATAACTTCAAGATAAAGAAAAGACCTTAAAAGCAATACATAATAGTCGAAGCAATGACTGACACGCCCGCGCCTCGCAAGAAAGGCCGGTCACAAACTGTGACAGACAATCAGCAAGTTCCCGAGGTGGGTGCATCCCGAGCAACTACAAAGCAAGTTGGATCTGACTCAAGGAATCCAGAGACACCGAAAGCAGCTTCGCATCGCGCAGCAAGCATATCGCAAGAGAAAAGAAACCACGATTGTCAATCTGCAAGCTCGCGTACAGGAACGCGAGTCGGGCATCGAGGAGCTCAGCGAGTCGTTCCTTTCCTTCAGTAATCTTCTGTTCGAGGCTGGGATTCTCGAAAATCAGCCTCGTGTCACAGCTGCTCTGTAAAATATTACACAGCAATGCGTGTCGCTTGCCAAAAGTTGCTGCGACGAGGCCGAACAAGCATCTGCAGCCCCGGCGGACATATCGCCATCGACATCTCCCACGCTCAGCGATACACAAGATATAATCTCAAATTACAATCCGCTCCCAACACAACTTGATTCATTGCCAATAATCGGTGACGCTTTCCAGTACTCGTCGGACCTCGCAGCTCAATGGCCTGGGCTATCGCAACTACCCCCCACACCACCCTACCAAGGACAAGCAATTCTACCGTTCGGAATAGGCTTGTCGCCTCCGAATATCTCCTTCTCATCCATCCCCGGTCCCAGCTTGAATTTCCCGACAACAGTATCGCCCGAGGATCTCTTAAAGCAAGGGAGCTGGACACTCTCACACCGTCTGGTCCAACAATGCTGCGACATTGGATACCATCTATTAACAAGCTCGTCTGGAGACAATCCAAGGGTCAAAGCAATCTTCGGCAAACGATTGACCGTCGACGAGCGCAACCGCTTGATCTCCGGATTCTTCGCCGTCATGCACGACGAAATAGGAGACACGATCGAGTTGAGAACAACAGTTCTCAATTCAAGAAGGAAGAGCTACTCGTCTGAACAACTCGCCGTTTCCTCTCGAACGTGGCAAATTGTTATTAAATCGGGTGCTGATGAGTGGATGGACGCGAGTGGTGTGCAAAGGCTGCTACAAGAGCGAGGGATTTGTATTCATGACCCGAGCTTGCCCTGGTCCAGTCCCCGGTCCAATTCGGCACCGCAGCTCAACGCCGCGAGCTTCATTAAATGTGAGTAATACCGAGATCAATGGTTCTTTGTGTCTTGTTGTCCATGCATTTACTGACCTTGTCGTATATCTTTCCCTCGAGGCTATCTGTCTCGGTCGCGGACCAGCTTTTCGAAAGCGCGATGTTGAGAATGCCATTCGCCTTGCAAGTCTTGATGGTCCTTGGGCGTTTAATGCTGTGTGCGAAATACTATGAATTATGTATAATACCAATAATTTTCTTAAAAGATATAGTCTCTGCTTACTTTGTATGATGTGACGATTACAAGCAGGATCCCGATGTGGAGTCGAGGAAATCCTCCTAGTGCATGTGTTCAACTGACATCGGTTTCGCCAGTCTCATGACCTTGTATTTGCATCTAGAAGATACTTTTCTTCTGGATCCCAACGTTATCAACCCTTTCAGGTACAATAGAGCTCATTTTTCCAGCCCAGTCTATAAACGAAGCTCACAGGTACACTACGAAAGTACCGCATACGGCTAGGCATGTCAACATTTTCCATTTATATTCTCTCCCTTTCTGGATCACACAAATGCGCAGGCACATTTCTAGTCACGTCGACGCCAAATTGAGACTCTGTCATGAATCACCCCATTCTCACCCTGGCCCACAGTGTGCGTGCGCTCTGGCTGCCAGTGCGCTACTCTCTCCAGGCCCCCCTTACTGGGCTCTCGCAACGGGTCCGCATTGACAAGACCCTTATCGTTGTAGGAGATCTTCTCACCGGGGCGGCTCAGGTGCTCCATGTAGGCCTCGGAGGGAGAGGCAAATGGAGGACCGGGGGCCAAGGGGTTCTTATGACGAGGAGATTCCAGACAGATCAGATTGCCTCTAGGTGAGGGAGCAAGGAGCTCGGTGTGTCGGAGAGCCCATCTGGGACGGAGCTTCGGGTTCAGGGCACAGAAAAACTAGATGATTATTAGAAGGAATGACTAGAAAGAACCAAGGTGGGTTGGAAATGGCACATCAAAAGCCCAAAGACAGAGAGCGAAGCATCTTGCAGGTCCCCCTGTAGAACGCAGAGTACAAGTGGAGAGAAAATAATAGCAATAACAGAATAGAGCCCAACAGCGGTAGTGAGTATATATATCGTGTAATCATACATAACATCAAATCCATTCCGAGGTACTCCAATTTCCTTCAACCAGGTATTATCAAAGAAATCCCTCTGGACGAAAGTGACCTTCCCTTTCCAAGCTTTCTTGTCTCCCACGTGGTACCGGCTATGGTTCTCCTTCTCCTTCTTGCATGCATCGACAGCCGTGGCGCTGCACTCCAGGCCATAGGCATCATACCCAAAGCTCGCCAGTAAGAGTACATCGACTCCACGTCCACAGCCCGGTACCAGGGCCTTCCGTCTGTGACCGTCCAAGGCGAGGGGCCCGCCAATGGTGTCAGCTCGCTGGACCAGGGTGTCTTCTAGCGCGGGGTTGGGGAAGCCACGATCCCAGGGCAGATTATCACCTTTGTCCAGAGGGAGGCCCAGCCCTCAACATACTTATTGTCCTGATATTTGGCCCAGTATGCTTGAATATCCTTGGGATCAATGTTGATAGGACTCGTCATGGCTATGAGGTGGTGGTTTAGTGTGGGGAAAGTTGGAGGGGCTCGCTCTGGAGTGACAGTGATAAAGAGGGTAGAAGATAGGAATAGTACAGAGTGGTGAGAAACTATTGACTACACAGGGAAGTAAATGATATCTGGGTGTACGGCGTCTGTTCTACTTATGCCTCTGTATACCCGTAATTGAATGTCGTGTCTTTACGCTGTGATTAGAAATTATTGTCGATGGATAACCTCAAGCTCCGACCGCGAACCAATAGTCAGTTAGGGTGTTGGGTCGAAGTTTAATCAGGCTTTACCTGTTTATTCATTATACTAAGAGAGATCTGTCGAGAAAAGTGGAGGTTTCTATTCTAGTGGCATGCTATTGGCCTAGGCGGAAATCTCGGGCCCGCCGTGCTCCAAGAATTACGCTGCTCTCCATTTTCTAGTCAGCATTTCTCTCCCGACAATTTTTTCCCTGAAGGCTTAACTTGACATTGAGGCGGACTATAGCATATCTGCATGCAAAGTCAGAACGTTATGATTAGTGGCGATGCAGCTGGGGACCAAAAAGATAACTAAGGTTTTGACTGATGACATCAACTTTAATGCTGCGCCACCCGGAAATAAATATAACTATTAAGGATAATTGGGCTAGGTCGGTTTCTATTGATACACTGAATTAATCCTAGTTGTTCGCTCATCGTAGATCGCAATGAATGTGATTGATTAGTCTGTCCAAGTGTCCATTCCACGGGGCTCCAGCAATCAAGCCCTGCCAGTCATCGCATCTACTCCGTAATGAGTTAGAGAGCTGGTTGACTTAAGCTGGGAATGTATAGTAATGACTCCAAGCGGGCACCTGATGATTCAATAAAGACGGTTGAACTAGTTTAACTCATCACGCCGTACGCAGATGTTTTAATGTTGAGTAATGGACAATCAGTGTTTACACCAACTAAAGCGATCCATTCCTGGGAGCACCGTCTATTTTATCCTATGATCATGAAGCAAACAATTTTGTCACACAGGAAAACCGGGCTTGGATTGCTGGCCTCAGCGACGACGGGGGAGCTGGTTCGTTGGTTGTAGTTGCTATAAAATAGATTATTCAACCTGCCAAGGATAAAGTAGAACAGCTCCAAGAATACGTTAACAGCACCGTTTTGGGGCTGTTGCAGCTTACCAATGGTACATGCATGTACGTGTTTTTATCATGACTTGGAAGCCATGCGCCCCCCCCCCCATCCGTATGATCA
Organism: Aspergillus pseudotamarii; assembly: GCF_009193445.1. Taxonomy (NCBI): domain Eukaryota; kingdom Fungi; phylum Ascomycota; class Eurotiomycetes; order Eurotiales; family Aspergillaceae; genus Aspergillus; species Aspergillus pseudotamarii. Next base: position 21,499 of record NW_022475078.1, on the reverse strand, counting down.
GTCCCTGGGCTGGGGTTCAGCCTGGAACAAGGTGGCGCCGGATTTGCTTACACGAGCCTACCATTACGTCCATGTCTCAGCGCTCTACTGGGGATTGTACAAGGCCGGACGCATCGCTCCAGGAATCTTGTCAAAGCAGACACCAGAGTGGTATTTATTGCAGTCCTACAACACGTAAGCCCAACGCAAGGCAATCAAGGATCTCGGACTTTGACTACACATGCTAACCCAGTCTCACTGTTTCTAATAGTGTTATGTATTCCATTGGCTTCCATTCAGATGGATTAGCTAACACTGAGTACAATCACCTTGGACTGATAGGAGAAACGGTGTGGAAATCACTGCTAGAATCCCTTGGAGCTGAAAACTACTTGTCCGAGGCGTACAAACTAAACGCAATCATGGAGTCCCGGGCCGACCATTGGTCAACCCATGAGGACCCTTTTGGTAGCGAACAACTGTGGGATTCTACGGCCCAAGAGGACCGTGGCAACGAATGAATTTATGACAAACATACCTGCAGAAATTTTATCAGCCACCGCACCGTTATCTTTGGCACGCTGAATTTGTTCGAGCAACGTTTGCAAAACATTATCAGAAGATACTGGTGCAATCGCCGTGCCAGATTCAATCGGATCCCCAGCTTTCAGGGTTCTGAACTGCTCCTCGACACCCTTGAGAAAGCGTTCCCCGCGTTCTTTGCCAACGACGATGAAATGCTTAGGCGAGGCACAAGTCTGGCCCATACCCATCATGCGACCAGTACTGGCCCGGGAAATTGCCGCCCCTAGGTCCACATCTTCAAGAACAATAAACGAGTCAGATCCGCCGAATTCAAGGACGACTTTCTTCAAATGGCGTCCAGCATGTTCGGCGACGGCTGCGCCCGCAGCCGGAAATCACCGATCAAAGCATTCATTTGCGATGTAGAACTGAAGAAGATACCAATTCAGCAAAGGCCAAACAGGCCGTCCAAGATCGGGCGACGCGCATTTTAGAACGAATTCTCGATGCTGGGTTTCTGAGGGACTAACATTGCGCGTTGGTGGGCTGCTTGCTCTGCTTTAAAGACGCAAGTTGAGGGATGTCAGGGGGCTTCGCGTTCCTAGGATTGACTTGATCATCGTGGTAGCTTCCTTCAGAATTTGTCAATGAACTGCTGATCTTGGAGCCGTACTGGGTCCTGATGATAGTTGGGTGGGGTAAAGTGAGGGCTGATCGATTCATGCTGTGCTAGCCCTGATTATGTACTAATATGGGAGATATGAAAGATACAAATGTTTGATCGCTGTGCAACTGTTAAGCTTCATTGAGACAAGTGAGGTCTTTTCAAAGCCGCAGTCGATCGCTCAAGGGGACAGAGTCTCTGCGCTTCTCTATCAGATGTCAATCCATCATGCAATGTCCGGAGCTTTGCTGAAAAATATTTCAATTGTCCATCAGATCGACCACTCTTTTTTTTTTTTTTTTTTTCGAAATTTTGTGTGGATGTCAACAAATGTCATTCGCATCATCTAGTATGGTCGATCCTAATTAGTGGGTCCTTCGTCGCGGAAACTCTTTCCATCTTAATTGCGTAGCGGAGCGAAGCGTAGCAAGCAATATAGGAGACTGCGCGATCGGATCTGGGTTCTGATTGAGCGAGAATTGACCAGTACGTGATATTACTTACCGCTTGCCTATACTGCAATATCTTAGATAGATCCTTAGAATGATTTAAGTAAATACAGTATATGCCTAGATTTCTAGAGCTTTTGAACACGCTGCAATATCTATATTTCTAAATTATATATATACTGTAATGCCAGCCTATTTAGATAGAGCAGACAATCTAGACAGACAATCCAGGTAGATAATTGGTTTACGAAATCTAAGCAACTTAGGTAGTGTAATATAAGATTATATAATTCTTTCGCTGCGCAATATTATGCCAGGTCCTTGAGCTGGTATCCCCTAGGATAGGACTTAGTTTTGACCATGAAATTCCAGCGGCATATTTAAAAGCTCTGTTCACAACCCATCAAAATCCCCACATTTGACCATGGATATCTCAACAACCATAAGAGATATGTAGAATCTGACTGAAAATTGATTTGTACTCCGGAAGACCTTATTTATCAGTCCTCAAAGTTAATACTCAGCAGTGGTGGTTGAAGCCCAAGTCGAAGGAGGTTTTGGCTAGTGGGCAGACCCAACGTCCAATCAGACAACAGAACGACAATGAAGGGAACAAAAAAAAAAGATATTTACTTTCGATATATGTATTGTAGACAAAGCCCATTCCGTTGATGCTGACTATGGCGACCTACTAGCCGGGAATGACTGACCAAGTCTCCCCAGTAAACACAAGTTCTCCATCCAACCTGAACTGTTCAGGGTCAAAATATACATTCATTCCAATGTTATTCCCACTTATATCAAACACGCGCAGAATCATGTAAACCTCTGAATAATCTCTCCTGTTATGCACAGCACGTATCTGGGTTTGGTTAGCGGATATATAGTACCGATGGTTGTCAACACACTCACTCTTTCATATTGATGCTTGCTCAAGTAGAAAGGAGTTTTCGAAGGCCCTGTGGTTGTCTTAACTTCAAGGTAGTATTTCGGCCGTTTATCTCTCCATTCTTCAGCCTCAAGGTACCCGCGATTGATGAGCATGGCTGTGAAATCGCCCTCGTAATCATCATATGTAATATCTGCTCTCTCTCTCCCATACCAAGGTGCCATGTTGGCGTAGTCCGGGTGGATCCTGACATATCGACGAATTGTGCTCTGCCAATTCAGAGCACTCCAGCCTCTTAGAGCTGGGTCCAGTTGTGTAAGTAATTCAAAAACCTGCAACGGGGTTATTCACACGTTGGAATTATACCCTAAAAAATTTACGGAAATATAACGCACATAGAGTTCTCCTGCGGCGCCAATTTTCTTGTCTCTTTCAAGCTGGCTGTCTGAGCGGAACGCATTCCTTACGTCAATGCCATCGAAACCATCGAATTGATGGAGAATTCCTTCTTCCGATAGCGCTTCATTCAGCTGGCTCATGTTGAAAGGCCCACCTGAGGGAAATGTGGCTCTCCTCGCAGCCAACAGCACACTGTTGAGGAGCGCACGGTACTGCACGGTATCCTCCGATATATAGTCACGCGGCGAGTACATCAGTGTTGGGCAATTGCGATCGCGGCTGGGCGGCCGGCTTATCATCTGGGTTTGTCGAAAAATCACTTGCTCTATGGTATTAAGCGTGGGTCAGCAATTCTGATGTGTAGACAGGGTGGGAACACCCGGTGAGTCCAGTGGAACCTCACCAGTGGATCGGTCCTGACTTTGTGACCGTTGGGATGGTATATAACCATCAATGCTATCATCATCGATGTCGTGGTCTTCGTTCAGTACGCCAATTTCGATGATACCCTGTCGTTCCAAAATAAGATTGGTAGCGGAAGGATCGATACTCAAGATCATGGAGATTACAATTATAGCATCGCTTTCTATTTTGTGGGGAATTTGTGTGGCCGGATCCCGCATGAGCCAATCGATTAGTCGCTTAGGCAAAAGGTCACAAAAGCAAAGTTCTTGGGCCTTTTTGTCTTTCGGCACATAAACAGTGAGGCCAGACGGTTCTTCACTGATGTGCAACTTACCAATCAATTCTTCAACGTCCACCACTACGCCATCTTGGGAGATTCTCAGAATCGAGGAAACCCCATCCGTGGCTTCTACCTTGGCCGTGCGAAGCAGCTCGTAAAGCCCGGATGGATTTGCGTGATATCTCGGGCTATTGAACGTGGCCGCGACTCTGGAAAGTAGAAGGGACATGAGCGACAGGACCCAAGTTTATAAATCCATGATGCCTACCGGAGAAATGCATGCGCTTTTCTTTTCAAGTCTCGGTGTGGCGCGGAAACTAATTGTGCTGTTTCCCCAGAGAAGGAGGTTACCTCCTTGATAGATGCAGATAGATAGCGATGTGTGAGATTTGTCCACTCGAAAAAGCATTTCAGACGACGGACTTCTTCCGGACTGAAGTCAAGCATCTTGATCCTGCCTCTGAATTGTGATGCCAGGTGTTCCCGGTCAGGAATGGCGAACTCCGTAGAAGCAGCCGTGAGCCCCTTCGTTCCATCTGGGAAAACAATGGGAAATATCTTTCTTTCCAAAAGCGGTTCTGGATCGGCATAACTTCCTTCTGTTTGAAGGAAACCATTGAGAGACCAAATCTTACGTTTTGTCTCGTCCATTGTTAATTCCAGGCGTGTTTCCAACAGCTCATCATATACCATCTGCAGGGTCAGCGTGTGTACCCCCAAAGTATCAACAAAGAAATCTTTCAGGTCCTCGTAATGAGCATTCAGGGTGACCTTCCCACTTATATCTGTGGTACTCGACCACAAACACTCGGAAATTTTGTACCAGCCGGGATCACCGTTTGTGTTGACAAAGATCAGACTTTCATCCTCGAATTCACGCCTAATAATAGAGGTTAAGTTCTGTGATGCAGCCCTAGATGAGAATAAGAGAGGTTGATACATACTGCAAATCATCAGTGAAGAGCAATTCCATTTCAGAGAGGTATCTGTACATGTCGAAGATTTGGTCGAAGTCCACGCAGTGGTTCTGGCTCCGCTCTACCAGTTCCTCTGTCAGATCTGACCAAGAGGCATCTGGAATACTCAATGTGTATCTGAAGAATCGTGAAAGTTGTTCGAGTTGGCCTTCTTCGAGAATTTGCTGAAAGACGTATTTGAGAGAATACTTCGACAACATATTTGGCGGTGCGTCCCACAGGCAGTGCTCAAGACCAGCCCATGCTGGATCATACGGATCATCCTCCTGGAGTTCAGGAACAAAAATGTAGTCACCATCTTCAAAAAAAGACCTCGAGCAGAACGTGAGCAGCTAGTTTGGGGACTCGCGAGCATTGAACTTACTTGATGCTGTCCCTGGCAGCCACTCTGTCCTCGGCAGCAAGTTGCTTTGCCTCAATTGCAATATATAAATCCCACAGTCGCTCGTACGAGGTAAGGGTGTATTCATCGGGATTGGCGCTCTGGATCCAATACAGCACAGTCAGAAGGAAATCTATGTCATCGTCTTTCCCGACTGAGAAATCGTTGTGAAGAAAAATCCACTTGGAGTAGAGTTCCTCATCCGAAAGTCCTTCTCCAAGGTATAGGAACGGAAATGGTTCATCCTCCTCCATAAAACGTTGACAAAGGGCATGAAGATTAGGTAGAGGTAGATATGTCTCGTCAAGCCGGCAGTCAACGGGCAGCTCCATATTGCAAAGTCTTGTGGCATTTGTGTTTTGAATATCCATGATGAGATCAGCATTATGATGCAGTTCGGACCTTTGGTATTTCCAGAGATGTTCCAACAGCCCAAGAAGCTTTCCCGGGCAAGACTCCGCGACATAGGTCCACGTGTCTGAAAGAGAATCATCATCGGATGAAACAAGACTCAGTCGTTCCCGAATCCCAAGTGAAGTAATTAGCCAGGCGCGCCACGATGGGTGGTTTAAATGAGACCCTGTTGGAATATTCTCAAGATATGTTGAATGCATGAGCAATACTTCCATGCCCGGGGAGTACTCTGTTTGGCCTAGGAGAGCCTCTGGTCCATATGGATGGTTGCTTGGCAGATAGATCTCTTCCTCGTCTGGATTATACATACACCCATCGTCGCAGTAAATATCAATATCGCCAAAGTTATCTTCCATTTGATCGCAGTCATGAGTCAGATATAGGTAATGAAGATGTGCTTTCGAATCTTCCATGCATATCTCGCTATACGAGGGACTATAATTCGCCAGTATTCCAGATCGAACAGCATTGACCGACGGTTCCACAGCCCCCAAGCGTATGAAGAAAGCTCTACGGTCTTCATTGGCAACCGCTGCTGGGTCCAAAATGCGAATACCCACGTCGGCCGGGATGTCTATTTCACCTGTCTTCGGTAAGCATACCGGGCCGCTATTAGCGGACACCCATTCACCATTTCGTAGAGGAAGAATAGCAAGCTCATTGAGATTATGCATCTCATCCTGGTCCTCATGTTCAATCCTCGACAAAAGTTGCGAAATTCGGGAGTGGAAGTCTGCGCTGGTAACATCCGACTTGACTCTAGAGGTAGAGCTTTCAAGATCGCTTTTCAGCATTTTGAGAATTAGTTCAAAAGTCCCCATCCGGAGTCCGTACTCTTCGAGAGTCTCTTGTAGCGCGGCTGGATAGGCGCTGGATATGAAGGGATCCAAGCTCGAGTCGTCCAGCAATGGATTCCCGTCGCTATCCATAAAGTCGTCTGGAAGAATTACAATGGAGTTTATCACATGAAGGCCGTCACCGTGCCTCGACCTGCAAACCGGGGTCACGGCAATCAAATCCCTAATCAATGGAACCAGGGGAGACCAGAAGCTATCCATGTCATCTTGTAACGAAGGAAGGAAGCTTGGCCATAAGTAGCACAACTCCGGGTCATCGCAAAATTCCAAAACTGCCTTTACAAATGCCGAGGCAATATGAGGCAATAGGCAAAGGTTCCTTCTCGAGGTCGTAGAGATATCTTGCCGATTTGCGGCAGTGTCAAAGTCGGATTTTATCAGGAACTATTTTCTCCAGTTAGTACATGTATGTACTGGAACGTTACTATTGCATGGAATGGAGGAAGCCTCACTTTGAAGCCCGACTCGCAGACTGGTGAAAAGTCACATATCTCCTGTTCCTGAAAAAAAGGCTTTGAATCCATTGTGAGAGGGAACGCCAAGACGACCTCCGCCTCTGAAAATGTCATATCGGTTTCCTGTGTATCCAGGATGTAGCGACTCTCGCTCGTCGGAAGCCCGGTGGCATTGTGCCTGGTGACGTGGTAGCGTTGCTCAGCCGTGGTATAATTCGCATCTCCAATGAAAATAGTCTTGAGGAAGACATTGTGGCCAGGCGCATCTCGAATACAAAAACACTTAGATTGCCTTACCGCACCATTATCATCGTGGAAGAAGATTCTTATGTGCTTGAGGCTCCGTAAAAAAAGCAATGAAGTTTGCTGAAGCTCACTGAGTTGCTGGAAAATGGTTTGGCGGAGGTGCTCGAGCGCGTGCGGGTCTCCTTCCGTGTGAAGATAAAGAGTCATTCGGGTTAAGCAATCGGGACATCCGTAGTCAGGGTCCTCCCACACTGGTAGAACCATTCCAAGACCAAGATCACCTATCCTATGCTTAAAGGAAAACGAAAAATTGCCCGACTGAATATGAACCTTCCACGCCGCGGTGAAAACGGACTTAAACCCAATGCCCCTTGCTCCCATGTAGCCATGAGAACCGGCTTTGGTGCTCTCGCCAACAGAGCAGATCGCCGCCAGATCTTCAGTCGTGAATCCATCCTCATTGCAGTCTACAATTATACGATCGGGATGGATGCTAAATGAAATAAAGGGTATTTCATCGTGTTCCCGTGCGAGCGTAAAGCGATTATCGTCTGCATTTTGCAGGAGCTCAAAGACAAACCGAGCATTACTGTTATATAGGTTTCTTGCAAGTCTAAGCAGCTCAAGTTAGCACACAACGCCTTGGGTCGCCGGTAAACACGTTGAGTAGGTGACAAACGCTTTGATTGAATGGCCTATATTCTCGTCCTTGATACGCAGACCCTCTTCAATTATGCGTCGCTCCTCAGGAAACAGTTCCCCAATGCGATCCAAGCTCGCCAAATCAACATATCCGAGCTTCGCAGCAATTGCTTCCACCGCTTCTTTTGCCGTTTCTCTGGTGGTCATCCTTTTAAGCCGGTACTTGAATGAGTTGAAAGGAAGTACCCACCCCCACGCTTTCATGAAAGGTGGTCTCATGGACAAAAGTACAGACGGCATCAGGAACCAGCACGTGAAGGGATAAGCACTAGACCAATCGCGGACTAGTGATTGTCTCTGTATCATCGACGAACCCGCTTGAGTCAGGCACCAGGGGCTTTCCGAAACATATTCTCTATTCTTTGCATGCTACGCTCTGCATCTCAATCATGGGGTCAATTATTATTCCGGTTAGCCGGAGATCCCGCGGTGTAAAGGAACATGCCGCCGCGAAGAGGCCGGAGGGCTTTTGTAGTGTTGCATTCCCTGTTTTTTAAGATAATGGATAGTCTGCGTCGGCGGAACAATGGAACCGGGGCTTGAGCAGCCAAGAAACGGAATTACAGTGCTTGACGCGATAAAGCTACGGCCGGGGAATCCTCAATTCAGGGTAAAGGAGGATGGGTCTATTAGATATCAGGATGCATTTCTTCCTAGGTCACACAACTGCATAGTTGGTAGTCATATACCAGCCTATATAGTCAACAAGTGATAAAAGAATACTAAGAGAGCACGGTCATATCAAAAACAAGCAAAGCGGCACGATAGAAGCCTGGTCATATCTTTATAACCCGGGACCGGACAAATAGGCTAGATCACTCGCAAGTCTCTTCACACTCGTAGCCCTCTGCGCCATTAATATCACCACTTTTATACACCGGGGAAAGTGGGTACGGGCACAATTTCCTTCTCAGCCCTGATGCAGAGACCGCATCCAACGTGTTAGGCACAATACCTCTTTCCACCCAATCCACCACGCGTGCTAATGGATCAATAGGGACAGGGCCATCCCCACCCTCGCAATGATGAACACCGGGAGCCTTGAACAGACGATAGAAATCTGAGACAGAAGGGTCCTTTTTTTGCACCTCTTTGTAGTACTGTTCCGTCCCTTTCGGAGGAATTAGTTGGTCCGATAACCCATGCCAAGTGATTATTTTCCCACCGGCACGTTTGAAAGATGAGAGATCTGGATTGTTTGTACCCATAATTGCATCAAAGTCCTGCTTAGAACGAGCAAATATTTCATCGAACGTTTCGTGATCTAGGTCGGCCAGGTTGGCGGATGGATTGCGCAGGACAAACCGGCTAATCCAGTCTGCGGATATAGGAAAAGGCGCACCGGTGCAATTAAGTCCCGAGCATTTGGTATATACGAGACTTGATTCCTCCATCGAGAGAGGAGTGCCTTTTTCAAGTCCATACCAGAGGAATGAGCCATTGGACGCGACAGGTCCTTCCCAAGTGCTTTGTACCACGAGAGCATCGTTCTCTGTGATGGTTACATTTTCACCTTCGCAATCGACCACGGTGTTAACCAAGCTATGAGGATCAAAGTCACAAAGATCTGGTAATGAGATAACTCCATCGAGAACCCCATCAATCCCGTCACACTCCGTGATTGCTGCAGCTGTAATAGCGTCGGTAACACAAGGAGCAGGCCAGGTACGAAGCTGATTCATCACAAACTGCGGCCAGAACTGAGAAACAACAAAGCTAGGCCAATTAACTCCAGGCGCAGCTGCTAAGATTCCATTATATGCAGTTGGATATCTTTGCGCCAACATTAAGCCCTGCCTGCCACCTGTTGAACACCCATTCCAGTATGAAAATCGCAGTGCCTGGCCGTAGAAACTACTCGCTACCTGCTTCCCAATTATAGCGGCATCGTTAAGAGCGATATATGCAAAGTCTTCGAGCAATGCCATATTCAAATTTCCCGCTTTATCCAATGACCATGACTCCGAGCTGAATCCATTCACTTCATGTCCTCCATCGGTCGCAAGAGCGGTGTATTTCTGAGCCACTGCTGCTGCAAGAACTGCATCTTCTGATCTCGCTGCGTACCCGCTACCACCCGAGCCTTGTAATCGGTGATTCCAGTCTTCCAAGGGAAGCCAGATCGTGACGTGGATGGCATCTTTCCGTTCAGGATGGGTGTATGTGACTGTGACGTTGCAAAAGTTTATTGCCGAGTCCTCATCTTGACGGTAATTCAGGACCGGGATAGCACTAAGTTCAAGGATTTGTGCCTCAGCTATGGACGGATGAGGAATAACATCTGACGAACAATTCCTGGTTTGAGCTGCGGTAGCAGCCTGCATAAACAGGCCTGCCATAGCTATCGGGAGTAGCTTATCGTGAAGCATGATGGATCTGGCGAAACGGAACCTTGCTCCATGACTTGTAGGAGCACTGAGGGGTATATATAGATGGTACTAGAGACATGATGTCGGCCAACAGAAGGCGCATGAATACGCGACGTAATGATACAAAAAGCGGGCCACTTGTTGTAAACGTAAACAGCACACTACTGAAAATCACTGCTTTACCAAGGGGACATGATCTTCTTCCTCTAGTCATTCTCTGAAGACTCGGTGTCTGCGGATGGGCTTGGCAAGGCTTGGAGAATGCTGAAGGAGGGCTGGGTTGGATTACAAATCTACTATAACATTGGTCTTGTAAAAGGATGTATGCTAGCTAGCGGGATTTGCTCAGTATTTGCTTGATAATCAAGTTTGAGACATTTATCAAGTCTCCTTACGGGCAAACTTAGGAACGATAGCGAGGATGATACTTATATAGTGGCCAATGTGCTTCTAGCCTATTGTATCATGTAGTAAGGAATTAGACTGGCTCCTAGTTGTACACAAAGTTATTCTGGTACGAGCCACTTTTAGCGTTTTCGCCAGTGATTCTTTATGTTTGAAAGGAGCGGATAGTGCTCCAAGGATAAGATGAGTTGATCAACAATTGTTCGGACAGCGAAAGGCTATTCTGGGTAATTTAGCCTTATAATCAGCCTTGCGCTCGAGACGAATATAAAATGTATTGCCTTCTACATGCTCCGTGAAAGAACGTTGACAACCCTCCAAACTTGACGCCAAAACAGGCTCTACAACTCATAAGAGGGCTAAAGACACTGCTCCACCTAGTCTGACTGCTGTTGAAACCTCTCAATCGTAGCTGGTCTATATTCACTAGAAAACATTTGATATCAAGGGCCTCTGTGCTTCAGGCTTGTGCCCCATCCGCCGGGGAAATATCCGACTGTGATTTGGTATGCTGGCTATTTCTGGCACCGCCATATTGGACCCAATGTGTGAGGGCCCCTACGGCATAAAATGTAACGATAAAAAGCTGGAAACTGGTCCTGCATTGAGCTCCTCAATTTCCTGTCTTATCAGTAAGCAAGTATTATATAAGGATCACCGGAGTCTCTTAGATATCCCGCGACGATGCTAAGGGCGAACTATGCCATACTGTCACGCAAGCACTTGGGGCTACATAGAGGCTACTAGCCTGTGCACGATTTTACTTCAATGAAGAGGCTGGCGAAGCCATCCATGACTTTTTAGCTGACAACTCCAGCATTTCACGGGACGATATTTTTTTCATGCCGAAGGTCTAGAGCCATCTTCACCATTATGAGGATGTGTTATGGTTGATCGAAATCCCTTTGTAGGCGCCGAAACTCAGTATGTGGACATGTTTCTCACTCACCTGTCTGTATTCGTCGGGAAGGACAATCGGGAGAATCCTAAGATTGGGCCACCGTTATTCGTGATTCATCTAAACCTGCATTCTATGATGATTTCTCCCGTGTGTAAAACCTGGCTCTGACATCTTAGTGGGGAGGATACCATGATACGGAGGCAATTGTTGAGGTAATATTCCACTAATAGATTATTTTGGAGAGAAAATATGGATTTCCGCAGGGTTTTACTTCAGGGAATTCCAACAACCTACCCAAACTCGCAACGATCTAGGTGGGGAGCCTGCTAGTCATAATCTTCATACAAGCACAACCGGCATGCGGAATTCTTGGTTGATTATATCCTGTGATGTATGCTGTTCGTAAGGCAGTTACTCTATACCACGATAGAATTTGAATTATGTAATGTGTGCTGCAGCATATACATACCTTTCCTTTTTCGTCTCCTTTTGGCCTGTATCTTGGTTGCTGTTTGAGAGAGAGAAATGCGAGAAACATGGTGCGAGCTGCTGTCGAAGGGGCCACTGAAAATGAACAAACCCCCGGAAAAAAAGAAAAAAATGATACAAGACTGTAATAATATCGGAACAGTATTCGTCATTCCAAATGATGGCGCCATGTTTGCTCGAAATCTTTCCATGGTTAACATGTGCTCTAGGTATGAAGCTTTCGCCCAAAGGCGATTGGCATTTCGCCTTTGCCCTCAACCTAGCTATGAGAGCAATGGTAGTCATGTGAATAGATCGCGGCTGGAGTGGATCCCTGACTGAAGGAACCAGTCCGTCACTTGTGCTTCCGGGTGGGGACTTCGCATGGTTCTGGATGGGCTTCAAATCCCGTTGCAAAGGCCGCAGACGTTGTGTTTGCAATCAACCCACTGTCCAGCACGAAAGTGGCATGCACCGAAAATAAAGTATTATGGAGAAAGGATCATGGAGACTGCCATCTTTCGGCGCGATTAGTAAAGTCGAACCAGGGATAAAACTCCCCGAGCTCGCGGAATACCAAAATGATGATATCATAATTAACAAAATTCCCATGCTTGCGAATGTACTGCAAGTGTATGATAAATGGTCTCTACCGACCTCTTCTTGAGCTCGTAGCATAGAAACCGGTCTTGAGTTAACTGGTGTCAGTAAACGAGAATACTACTATTTGCGAACATGTCTCTCCCTAAAACCACCAATCTCTGGACGGTGCATGGCAGTGCCCCAGGAGCTGGAACTGGCGCATTGAAGTGGAAGAATGACCAGAACATCCCCGAACTCCATCCTAGCGAAGTATTGGTGAAGTTGCGTGCTGGATCGTTGAACTATCGTGATATTGTCAGTAAGTCAATATATGCTTCCTCCTGTTTCTCCCTAGTTGGTCCCACTGACCTGTCAATCAAACAGTTTGCCAAGGCATCTATCCCCGCAAATTGATCGAAGGCGTTGTTCCCGGTAGTGATGGGGCTGGAGAGGTTGTTGCTGTTGGGTCCGCGGTCTCGCGCTTCAAAAAGGGGGACAGTGTTGTGACCACATTCTATCAGGACTTTTTCGGAGGACCAGCTCCGACAGAGACCAATGCAGAGAGGGCCCTAGGAGGCTCCGCCCATGGTACCTTTCGTCAATATGGTATTTTCGATGAGCATGGGCTGTTGCCCCTCCCAGCCAATCTCAACTATCTTGAGGGTGCGACACTCTCATGCGCCGGTCTCACGGCGTGGAACAGCTTGAACGGCCTACAATACCTCAAGCCTGGAGACTGTATCCTGACCCAAGGCACAGGCGGCGTTTCCCTGTTTGCAATTCAGTTTGCGTTGGCGACCGGCGCCACTGTTATTGCCACCACCTCCTCGAATACTAAAGCTGAGAAGTTGAAGGCCCTTGGTGTCCATCACATCATTAACTATCGGGAGGAGCCGAACTGGGGTGCGAAGGCAAAGGAGCTCTCTCCGAAAGGGCTTGGTTGCCAGCGGATCATCGAAGTTGGTGGGCCGAAGACAATTAAGCAGTCATTGCAAGCGGTAGCACCTGGTGGTCACATTGCCATCATTGGATTTCTGACAGGCTTTGAAAAAGATGAAGATCACCCTTCATTCCTAGAGCCATTCTCCCGTATGTGTATAGTGCGGGGTATTGAAGTTGGCAATCGGACCCAGTTCGAAGAAATGATCAGGGCTATTGAGGCTAACGACATTCATCCTGTCATTGATCCTACCGTATTCCCACTTGAGGACCTTCCATCGGCCTTCCAGTATCAGTACGATCAGAAGCACACAGGTAAGGTTGTCATCAGCATTGGGTGAAGCGCTGGCGAGTATATCGCTCTTGGGAAGGGCTGATGCAACAGATCTAAGTCTTCATCCCAAATGTGAACTACGATTCATTTGTATTTGATGCAAAATCTCTTTTGGATTATGGTATATGTTCGCTACCAGATTATTTTCCAAGGGACTATTGTATTATTCTGCCTCATAAGAACATAAATTCAGCAGAGTGTACAAAGAGCTACGGTATTAGACTCATAATCAGTAAACTGGCTACACTGTGGGCTCCTTGACTTCGATTTTCGCCATGAGATTTATATATAGGGGTATCCCGAGGGACTCTCACATGTCACTGGCTTGTAGATGCATGAAGATGCCCGAATAAGTCCCAATAGTAGGTCTGGAAAAAAGCTGATTGGATTTCGATCAGGACTCAATATGTCAGGAGCATTCGGCTGTGACCGGAGACTGCGCCGGGGCGCATTGTAGCATTAGCATGTGCCCTATTTGCCATCAACTCCGAGAAACTGCATCTTGGAGCTAAGGAGAGGTGAAGAAAGTCGTGATATTGAAACGAGAATCTACATGCTCTATTTACGATTGTAGTAGTACATACCACTCTCCGGAATGTAAATAGTACACTCCAAATAAATGAGCCACAACGCTTAGATAGATCTTGTAGCAGGTTAGGGTGAGCATGGGACGAAGGGGCCCACTCAGGAGAGAATTTTCTCCAAATCGGAGAAACGTAGGCCATGTACAGGTAGAGTAGCCATTCCGATGTCTTTTATTGCCGATTTGAACCAGTTAAATATCGTCAGGTCAGTTTAAAAATGGCACACCCCATGCTTCCCTGTCCTATTCCTGGCCAAAAATAACATAGAATCAGAATTATACAACCCCCTTTAAGCTGCGAACGATGGCAGATGCTAGGCCAGCACAAATATCAACCATGCCCAACCTACCGTCCTCGAATGCGCCTGAGCCAGGGTCAACTCGCTCTTCTGTTTATGCAAGGGGAGTATCTCATGCCAAGGTGGTCGAAGGAGAACTGGATCTCTCTCAGAGCGAGATCAAATGGTTAGACCTCGGGTTAGACACGCCGCTACCTCTTCCAACGGCTCTCATATCCCAGAATGCGAGCCAGTCGCGCCTCCCCTGCCCACCAAACGTCCAAAAATACGCTTCCCCCCTCCAATGGTCTACACAGCGAAAGTGGATAGTGACATGGATTTCATGTGTGGTGACAACCGTAGCGTGTTACTCTGCTGGTGAGATGAGCCCAGCATCAGAAGAGCTAACATCAGAGTGGGACATTACGTTGACAGCATACAATTCTGGAGTTACGCTGTTTTGCATTGGGTTCGGCCTAGCACCAATGGTTCTTGCAACCTTCTCTGAGATCAACGGCAGGAAACCGGTGTTCATCGGGAGTGGAGTTCTATTCTGTGGTACATGCAACCCTGCTTTGTTCTATACGTATCTAGGCTAATGGTGTGGAAAGCCTGCACTGTCGCCTGTGGCGGTACGCATGTATTCGCTGGTCTGCTGGTCGCTCGGCTTTTACAGGGCATCGGCGCATGTACGTTCAGGGCTTCCTTCCCTGATTTTATGTGAGGCACCCCTTTAACTTGAACCTTTGCAGCTACCTTCTCGACCATGGTCGGGGGCGTTATTAGCGACATCTATAGCCCCGAACAGCGAAATGTCCCAATGGCGCTGTTTTCGAGCGCTGCTTTGCTGGGAACAGGACTTGCACCGCTTATTAGCAGCGTTGTTGTATATCATAGTACCTGGCGCTGGGTGTACTACTCTCAAGGGATTGTTTCAGGCTTCTGCGTAGTGGTGATGATTCTGTTTTTTCAAGAAACGCGCAACACCGTGCTTCTCCAGCGGAAGGCAGATGCATTAAACAAGTATTACGAGAAGCTCGAACAGCTAGGCTACTATGGAGTCATCTTGGCAGACAAGGACGAGGTGAGGAGAATCCGATGGACACAGAGAGATGGGGAGAAGCACGACTCGGTCAGAGAAATGATCAAGGCTTCATGCTATCGTCCATTCCGTGAGTGTCAGAAGGACCCCAACGGATATCGACAAACCTTAACCATTGTTAGATATGCTTGTCACAGAACCGGTGGTATTTTTCTTTTCGCTCTGGTTATCATTCAGCTGGGCGGTGCTCTATCTCCAGTTCAGTGCCGTGCCGCTGGTGTTTAGGATGAACCACAACTTCAATACGGAGCAAATTGGCGCTGTCTTCACTTGTAAGCTACTTACATGAAGTTCTCGTCCCATCTTGGATCATCACTTACTAACAGCCAGAAAGCTATGTGCTGTGGTATCATTCTTATAACAGTTGTGAGCATATACCAGGAGAGGATGGCTAATCACTTTGGCCTCCTCCCCAAGACTCCCGAAGCACGACTCTACTTCGCATGCCTACAAGCACCACTAGTACCTATTGGTTTGTTTTGGTTTGGGTGGACTTCCTTCCCTTCTGTACATTGGATCCTTCCTACTATAGCCATCGGATGTTTAGCTATGGGGATTTTTTCTGTGTACCTGGCAGTTTTTAATTACCTAGCGGACGCATATGGTCCGCAAGCAAGCTCCGCCATTGCGGCCCAGTCCTTCTGTTTGTATTTGATATTCAAGGGAGCGGCCATATAACTAATATAATGACCAGGTCGCAATATCTTAGGCGGGATATTTCCATTGATTACGGATGCCATGTTCACAAACCTTGGATACCCAGCTGCCTCGAGCCTCCTCGGGGGAATAGTACGCTTTATCTCATGGTTCCTACATGCCACAGGCTCTGACAAAACATAGGCTGCCGTTCTAACCCTTGTGCCTTGGGTGCTAGTGCTTTATGGTCCCGCCATTCGTGCCAGGAGTAAGATGACTGTGGTGCGTTTGATGCGTCTATTAATCAGTCGGCTTTTACTAATAATGGCGGTAGGCTACGTAGAATTGAGTGTTTAGATGACTTACGCCCTTGGTGGTTGGTGTATTCAAAGACTCTTCTATAGATAGGTGTGTATCGTGGTGAACTTGCATCATCTCATGTATAGACTTCTATTTTTGGTTTAGAGAATGGAACTTGCTTCCTTTATAGTCTCTAACATCGATTCCTTCTCAATACACATATAGTGTGAACACTGCGCCTTTCTCATGCTACTTTCACCAGCCCCTAAGACTGCAATTTGGCTGTCAAAGCGTAAATTTAATGACCTCATATACCATACTAGTTTCTTTGGTCACCCTAACATAGTATTTCTGGTTTAGTTAATCCACCATAATTGCTCCAGATCAAAAACCCCCTTTCCCTGATGAGGTCGATGACTAATTCATTGCCCGAGTCCGAGGAACCGTGGAAATCCTATCTGGTGAAAGTGGAGCCCACGGTCGAACCCGGATAAGCACTACCCGGGACATCAGAGCTACCTTTCCACTGTTGTAGATTACCTACGCTGCCCGGATAATGCTTACCCTGATATGTAACGGTACCGACAAACCTTGCCTCGCATGCTTCCACTTGACAAGTACTATTCCAAGCTGTGGGCCCGGATACTGCTTACCCGTACGGCATCTGCCCTATTAGGTAGTGTGCCGCGTGTGAGGCAAGAATGGTAGCAAGCGGTGGCTTTGTCATGGTGTTTTTGAGTCAGGATATGCCGCTTAAAAGTTACTGTCTGTAGGTTATTGTTTTAGTCGGGGTTACGTTAGTGCGGTCTTCCCATGTTCCGTGATACGTTTAGGACATTCAGAGGGTCTCTAGTCCGGGTGAAGCTGAACTCGGCCGAGAGGGCAGGCTAGACCCAATTAGAACTACTATACAGGAACGGCGTGTTTTTACTACACAGAAGCATGAAGGAGAGAAAAATCGTTGGCTATATAGATATTACCGAAATATTAACAGAACACGCCCCCCTCCAAAAATACAAGCCAACTAGATTTCTAAAGTCAGACCAAGAGTGAGGGCAAAAGAAGAGCTAAAATAATGGCTGCATATCTAGATGATGCCAAACGTTACTAAAAGCCGTAAACTCGTCCCACCTGGGAACCGCGAAAGTGCTCTGCGCAGCACTCGTAATCCACGAGTTCAATTCAGTGCTTGCAGCTCCCTGCTCGGTATCTTCTCTTTCGTAGTCATGATGAGTTCGTAGCAGCCAATCCAAGTTGTCCTCGAGAAGGGGATCCATTGCGAAGCTACTATCGGCTTCGTATCGAATTGTCTCCATATCCATAGGACCTGTAGGATCACTGCATTCTACAGCCCCAATGGATTCGGTGGGAGCTACTTGTTCGACTGAGGTAGGCTCCAAGGGCTGCAATTTAAGGTGGCATTCAGTGGCTGATGGTATGCTTCTGGCGAGATTCTCAACCCGAACTGCCTCTGGCGTTAACCATTCGTATGCTAGGATCCTGAGGGCCCGGATAGCACGACAGCTCCAACACCACGCTAGGCTCATGGTTTCAAGGGCGTCTAGACAGATACGGAGGTTGGAGATTCCTCGACGACGAATCAGAGGAGTGGTCGATGTTGCGTCCATCAGGTGTATGATAGCAGCCGTAAAGGTGCTATGCACGGTGACAATGGGAGTGAGGCGCTACCCAGAAACGCAAGTCAGTACATGGACAATATGCAGTACATGAAACCTACCAAGGTGTAATGATCCTGGTATGTACGTAGCAGCTTTGTGACTTCCGAAGCGGAGTGTCTGCAGGTCTGTAAGTGCGTGTTGGACTCTTGTGAATCCAACAATACTCGAGACGAAATCCGACGCTTTGCAATGAGTGGGCGATGAAGAAGAATCTGAATGACATGGTACTGAATACTGTGCATACCTTTAGTCTATTTACAAAGCTTATGACGCTGGATCAGGGCTTACTGGAGCTGGTATATGTGTGGGAGGCACGGCATTCGAATCGAAACAGGGAGCCGAAGAAAGCTTGGGATGTCACGGTAGAACTGATGCAATGCAATATCGGTTCGGGTAATTATCCCCTCTAGTTCGGGTCGTCTGAGTTCGCTGTTGGGCGCATACCTGTATCGAGGGCGTTAACACGCAGATGGATCTTCATAGTCCAGCCTTGGATCCCGTACACTACATCTAATGCGTCTGTCGCAATGCCTAGAAGCTCAATGACATAGCTTGATGTGGACACAATCCGTATAGGAGCATTTGCCAATGTTTGATCGCTTGTCGACCATGGGATCCAAGGACCGAACTCAGCGGTTTGGCATTTGTTTGGCTTTGGACAGCTTATATCGTATTTTCGAGTCATTCCTGGTCGTCCATGGCCGAGACTGAATAGTCTAGACAGAGGCAAGCTTGTTAATTGCCTACAATTTGTTTGATCAGGATGGTGGGTTTCAATTCGATCCACGTACTTATCTAAAGTATAACATCCCCACCATGCAACTTTTCGAACCTCAGCATCGAGCTCGGACATATGTGCTGTTGTTACCCAATTTGAGCAATCAAGATTGAGTCCGAGATTGAAAGCCATTCTCATCGCCATACCTGAGTGGAGTTCAGTAATATACCGACATTTCTATGTCCACAGGTGCCCTAACCTACAAAAAGCCACCCGAGAGATTCGCGATCCTCGGCCATAGCATTTAAACCCAGTAGCACTGCGGCTTGAACAGTGGGGACTGTCGGGGTTTCCATTCCTTCCTGCAATAATATTTTTGCCTCGCGTGCAAAGATCTCTCCGGCAGTTTTAGGATTAGTTAAAACGGCTCGAACCTCGCGGCGATCAGAGTAGCGAGCGGCCAAAGCAAAGATTGCGAGAAGAAGCAAGGGTGTACAATACTTTCCCGACCGATGAAAGGCGTAATCCTGCATGAAAGCATCCTTGTGTATAACGTAATTCCATGGATTCTGCCACTTCCAATACAGGTCCAATAGGTGGTCCTGCAACTCTTGGGAGATACCCTGGCCGTTGTTGAACCGCGTGATAGGACTGAAGTCACCAGCGCGCCCGAGAGCCAACGGTTCAGCCGAGACTTCATGCAGACGGCCATGAAGCAGATTATAATTACTCAGGGTCCCAAAATACCATAACTCCCCATTAGTGGAGACGTTGAGACGCGCAGTCATGCCGCTGATTTCCTCTAGTGGGTTAATCCGGCGAGGTTGATTGACACCATCTTCGGTCTCTGTATCACTTTCTACCACGGCTTCGACAGAGGTTTCAGGGACACAGGGAACTGGCCTCCCGAGAGCCGCTAATTCTTGCTCCAGCAACTCTATACGAGCTTGAAGCGACCGCACGAACTTCTTGCTGGGAGGCCTTGTCCGTCGACCTTAGCCATGATCTATAAAGAGTCGGGGTACCGGCAAACTCACTTGCGCTTGTTCTCTGTGTGTTGGTATTCGCATGTTAAGTTTCGCTGCTGACAAGGGCCACAGCACGGCTCGGCTCCATCGCACTAGAATCAACTGTCAGGCTTCATACGCACAGAATACTCGCCCAGTACGTCGCTCACGCGAATACGTTTCATCCGGCAAAGCACACATGCCACAGACACCCTTTGCCGGATTTTTGACTGGCGGGACGCTGGGGGACGTCCATCCGCAGTGGACATGGTGTGAGTTATGATCGTGATGTGATTCTGCGATTGTACAGGTCCATGAGTTCCACAGACTGCATACGAACGTCTCCCATCATGGGCAAAGGTATGTGGATTTAGTAAAGCCGCGCCAAGGACTTCGGGATCTGCTCTCTAGGTCATGACATCACGTAAGCGATCTGCGCCGTTTGACATCCTGAAGATCCTTCTGTCAACCATGTAAAATACAGTGATCAACCTAGATCAGTGCCTAAACACTTGGGTTAGTATAGTGGTTCTGGCTCTGATACTCACTCTGTCTAGGATCCAAGCTATCATTAAAGAAACGTAAAATTCGATATTCTCAACTTATCTGTTAACGGCATCTTCATCAAGATCTGGTCAACGCTTTCAACAGATCCTCCTCGGTACCTGTAGCCGCAAGATCAGTCTTTCGTTTCTTACTAAATACTTTTTTCATGGACTTAGACTTGTTCTGTTCTATCCCCAGCCAGAATGTCTGGATTGCGACCCTGTGCTTCCTATACAATTAGTCATGTTGAAAAATTGCCTCCGAAGATTCTCCGAGAAGTAACTCGTTTCCATTGCCTTCAGGAAGCCAGGCAGCATTTGTTATTTATACTTCTCCAGACCAGTACACGTACTACGCAATTGATGAGATGTATTAAGTAGAAGAGGAGCGGGGTGTAATGAGTTATAACATGATGATCTACTTCGGAGGGCTGGTTCCTCATGCATCATGCCTAAACATCCACCAATTACAACGTTAGGCAGCTCATCAAGATTTTGGGTAATATTTGGCAACGTGGACTAGGGAGGGGGGAGTTCGCAGAATGAACAGAACGTTGCTCGCTCCTAACTAGTTTTAACGGACAAATACTGCTTACCCGCGTTGGTCCATAAATGCCCCGCTGCCGCTATCTCCATCGGTAGAAAATGTAGTGCTACAGGCCATGGCCAGACCAAAAGGCAGGACGGGCGGTGGGATACAAGACTACTAAAAGACGTAAGTCCTAACGTAATTCAAATGCTAATACATTTCACGTCGGTTAGTATGTCCAGACGTCCCATATAAAGATTTCCTATTCTAGGATTGACTACCAGGTATAGCTTTGGCACCGTTTACTCCTTCTATAAGAGAATACGGCGTGTGGAAGGTCATGAACGGCCGATATGTCCTGACAGAATATCACAGGTTGTCCCGAACTGACCGCGGCCCAGTCACCAGTGTGATCTCCTTTATCAGAATATTCCAACAATCAGATTTGAAAGTATGAGGAGGCTAGCCCGGATAATGCTTACCCTTTGCCGGGGAGGGGGG